>NC_080719.1:377500-380000 GCF_019097595.1 Hemibagrus wyckioides
TGTTAGTTCAGTGTTAATGTAGTGTTAGTTTAATGTTAGTGTAGTGTTAATGTAGTGTTAGGTCAGTGTTAATGTAGTGTTAGTTCAGTGTTAATGTAGTGTTAGTTTAGTGTTAATGTAGTGTTAGTGTAGTGTTAATGGGGTGTTAGTGTAGTGCTAATGTAGTGTTAATGTAGTGTTAGTTCAGTGTTAATGTGGTGTTAATGTAGTGTTAGTTCAGTGTTAATGTAGTGTTAATGTAGTGTTAGTTCAGTGTTAATGTAGTGTTAATGTAGTGTTAGTTCAGTGTTAATGTAGTGTTAGTTCAGTGTTAATGTAGTGTTAATGTAGTGTTAGTTCAGTGTTAATGTAGTGTTAGTTCAGTGTTAATGTAGTGTTAATGTAGTGTTAGTTCAGTGTTAATGTAGTGTTAATGTAGTGTTAGTTCAGTGTTAATGTAGTGTTAATGTAGTGTTAGTTCAGTGTTAATGTAGTGTTAATGTAGTGTTAGTTCAGTGTTAATGTAGTGTTAATGTAGTGTTAGTTCAGTGTTAATGTAGTGTTAATGTAGTGTTAGTTCAGTGTTAATGTAGTGTTAGTTCAGTGTTAATGTAGTGTTAGCTCAGTGTTAATGTGGTGTTAATGTAGTGTTAGTTCAGTGTTAATGTAGTGTTAATGTAGTGTTAGTTCAGTGTTAATGTAGTGTTAATGTAGTGTTAGTTCAGTGTTAATGTAGTGTTAGTTCAGTGTTAATGTAGTGTTAATGTGGTGTTAGTTCAGTGTTAATGTAGTGTTAGTTCAGTGTTAATGTAGTGTTAATGTAGTGTTAATGTAGTGTTAGTTCAGTGTTAATGTAGTGTTAATGTAGTGTTAGTTCAGTGTTAATGTGGTATTAATGTAGTGTTAGTTCAGTGTTAATGTAGTGTTAATGTAGTGTTAGTTCAGTGTTAATGTAGTGTTAATGTAGTGTTAATGTAGTGTTAGTTCAGTGTTAATGTAGTGTTAATGTAGTGTTAGTTCAGTGTTAATGTGGTGTTAGTTCAGTGTTAATGTAGTGTTAGTTCAGTGTTAATGTGGTGTTAATGTAGTGTTAGTTCAGTGTTAATGTAGTGTTAATGTAGTGTTAGTTCAGTGTTAATGTGGTGTTAATGTAGTGTTAATGTAGTGTTAGTTCAGTGTTAATGTAGTGTTAGTTCAGTGTTAATGTAGTGTTAGTTCAGTGTTAATGTAGTGTTAATGTAGTGTTAGTTCAGTGTTAATGTAGTGTTAATGTAGTGTTAGTTCAGTGTTAATGTAGTGTTAATGTGGTGTTAGTTCAGTGTTAATGTAGTGTTAATGTAGTGTTAATGTAGTGTTAGTTCAGTGTTAATGTAGTGTTAATGTAGTGTTAGTTCAGTGTTAATGTAGTGTTAGTTCAGTGTTAATGTAGTGTTAATGTAGTGTTAGTTCAGTGTTAATGTAGTGTTAGTTCAGTGTTAATGTAGTGTTAATGTAGTGTTAGTTCAGTGTTAATGTAGTGTTAGTTCAGTGTTAATGTAGTGTTAATGTAGTGTTAGTTCAGTGTTAATGTAGTGTTAGTTCAGTGTTAATGTAGTGTTAGTTCAGTGTTAATGTAGTGTTAGTTCAGTGTTAATGTGGTGTTAGTTCAGTGTTAATGTAGTGTTAGTTCAGTGTTAATGTAGTGTTAGTTCAGTGTTAATGTAGTGTTAATGTAGTGTTAGTTCAGTGTTAATGTAGTGTTAGTTCAGTGTTAATGTAGTGTTAATGTAGTGTTAGTTCAGTGTTAATGTGGTGTTAGTTCAGTGTTAATGTAGTGTTAGTTCAGTGTTAATGTGGTGTTAGTTCAGTGTTAATGTAGTGTTAATGTAGTGTTAGTTCAGTGTTGATGTAGTGTTAATGTAGTGTTAGTTCAGTGTTAATGTAGTGTTAATGTGGTGTTAGTTCAGTGTTAATGTAGTGTTAATGTAGTGTTAGTTCAGTGTTAATGTGGTGTTAGTTCAGTGTTAATGTAGTGTTAATGTAGTGTTAGTTCAGTGTTAATGTAGTGTTAGTTCAGTGTTAATGTAGTGTTAATGTAGTGTTAGTTCAGTGTTAATGTGGTGTTAGTTCAGTGTTAATGTAGTGTTAATGTAGTGTTAGTTCAGTGTTAATGTAGTGTTAGTTCAGTGTTAATGTAGTGTTAATGTAGTGTTAGTTCAGTGTTAATGTGGTGTTAGTTCAGTGTTAATGTAGTGTTAGTTCAGTGTTAATGTGGTGTTAGTTCAGTGTTAATGTAGTGTTAATGTAGTGTTAGTTCAGTGTTAATGTAGTGTTAGTTCAGTGTTAATGTAGTGTTAATGTAGTGTTAGTTCAGTGTTAATGTGGTGTTAGTTCAGTGTTAATGTAGTGTTAATGTAGTGTTAGTTCAGTGTTAATGCAGTGTTAATGTGGTGTTAGTTCAGTGTTAATGTAGTGTTAGTTCAGTGTTAATGTAGTGTTAATGTGGTGTTAGTTCAGAAACTGTGTCAGTGAGTGTGTTCAT
>NC_080719.1:385000-387500 GCF_019097595.1 Hemibagrus wyckioides
TGTATCTGTCTGTCCTACTGTATCTGTCTGTCCTACCATATCTGTCTGTCCTGATGTATCTGTCTGTCCTACTGTATCTGTCTGTCATACCGTATCTGTCTGTCCTACTGTATCTATCGGTCCTACCGTATCTGTCTGTCCTACCGTATCTCTCTGTCCTACTGTATCTGTCTGTATCACCATATCTGTCTGTCTTACCATATCTGTCCCTCCTACCATGTCTGTCTGTCTTACCATATCTGTCTCTCTTACCGTATCTATCTGTTGTACCATGTCTGTCTGTTCTACCGTATCTATCTCTCCTACCATATCTGTCTCTCCTACCATATCTGTCTCTCCTACCGTACCTGTCTGTCCTACCCTATGCCTCTGTTCATTAACAGAACTTAAAAACAATATAACAATATATTCTGTGTGATTTCTTCATCTTTACTCCTTTGAGTTCATCATAAAACTTCTCCAGATTTAAAAGATAAGTGAATATGTTAATTGCCGGTGTGTAAATGTGACCGGCAGAAATATAGACATCTCAATGTGATGTTTTTTTCTCACTGACAGAGACGAGGTTTCTTTGTTATGATCTAAATCTGAAATCTGAGTGAGATCTTGTTTGTGTTTGTATTTGTGTTGGGATGGAAAACTGTGTATAACACGATCATGCTGATGCTTTCATGCTGACACTCATTCTGTTGCACTCGCACTCACACACACACACACACACACACACGATACACAGCAATTACACCGTGTTGGCTTGTGAGTGAGGTGATGTTCTAGTATCCAGGTGTGTATTGTGTGTGTGTGTGTGTGTGTCTGCGTGTGTGTCCAAATGCCAGCGCAGTTGGTTGGCCCCAGCACGTAAAGGGTGAAGCTTTTAGGCAATGAGCAGCAGGTGATCTAAGCTTTTTTTTCTCCTCCTCTGTAAGTCCTAATGCTCCTAAAAGCCACTCTGCTGCTGCGCTGCTGTAATTGGGCTTCAGTAGTTAATGTAGTATTGACTGCATTACATGCTCCTGTGCATCCTCTCCCACTAATGCCATTTGCATCACCTTGTACATTTCCCCATATTGCTTTGCCGATGGCAGTTAAAAGCAATCCTGAGCCATGAATCATACGAGGGGGAACTTTTAGCGAGACGGCCGTCCAGACCAGACAATTTACAGTTGAGTTAATCCGGGTACATTAGCGTGCAACACGTATTCACAGAGACAGGACAAATTTATGCCTCTTTTATTGGTTTTCAGATGGCTGAGTGAAAGGATGTGATATGAAATATCCATTTTCAAAACATAAATAATGGCTCTGAAGTGAAGGCCATTACTACATTACATTACTAAAAATAAATAATAAAGATGAGCCCGAGCCACTGCTGCATGAGAACAGCACATCTGGGTCAAAGAGGCTGTTTATAGTGGTTCGGACTCGGAGTTTAAACCTGAGGAAGAAATTAAAGGAAATATGTTTCATATTTTTGAGGGTAAATTCAACACAAAACTCATTTTAGGTTCTGATAAAAACATTAATACTTAAATAAATAAACAGATCACATCAGGAAGAGGAATATTCCTCAGCGAGCTGCACAGGTCTGTTCAGGTCAGGTCGGATTTTCATTTTGTTTTGTTTTGTTTTCTAAGTTTGTTAACTCGTTCCTGTCTCACTGCCCGCTCAGGTACCGATTACAGGAACCGTAACGATTCCGATTCCGTGCATCATGACAAAGTGAGGATGATGAGGATAATGAGGATGATGAAGAGAATGTGCTTTTCAGACTGAAATAATCTTTAATGTATAATAATGTATGGGATATTGACACGTGACAGGTTCGCGTGATCGCATTTGAAGCAAAGCAAGCTGAAACTCTGCGCGAGCGTTCTCTCGTACCGGAAGCGTGTGTGTGTGCAACGTAAATATGAAACCTGAAACATCCCCGCTGCTCAGTTCAATCAAACAAATAAAATGCACGCGCTACCGATTCGCTCTACGGTGCAAAACCCGAACCGAACCCAATCGGTACTAAACGGAACTGAACGGTACTCACCCTCTTCCTTGTCTAACACCATGGTCCTGAGGAATGAGGAGGAGTCCGGCTCAGGACGCTCCGCTCTCGGATCCAGCAGGGTTCTCTTTTTCTTCTCCTTAATCTTCTCTCTCTCTCTCTCTCTCTCTCTCTCTCTCTCTCTCTCTGGGTTTAAAATAAAATAATGAAAATGATCATAGAATAAAAGGTCCGCGTGCTGCAGCAGGTTTCGCGCGTGTGCGCGCTGTGTGGTGTGTGTATGTGTGTCGTGCTGTTTCGTATCAGTCACGTCTTGTAAGGTTCTGTAAGGTTCTCTGAGGTACCGTGAGGTTCTCCGGTCGTGCACACATCCGCGAAGTCGTGTAAACAAAAAACCCCGAGACATACGCGTGACGGCTACATTCCGATCCGAGCAAGACCTAAAACTTCAAAAAGGGAAAAACAACAACAACAAAAAAAAAAAACCGAACCGAACCGGCTCCG
>NC_080719.1:395000-400000 GCF_019097595.1 Hemibagrus wyckioides
AAATTCGAACAACATAATAGAATTGTTTGGTTTTGGTTATGTTGTGAGATGGTTGTGTTCAAACATTAAACATGACGTGATTTTGTGCCTCTGTGAGCAAGATGGCTGACGACACAGCTCACATACTCATCTCGTGATGTTTAATAACAGGTTCTGTGGTTAAAGGATCTTCGTGGTAACAGAGACACACTTCACACAGACTGTAACAAAATTCACTACACACTTTATCATACAAAACCACATACGGTGAGGTGAGGAATCGTCTAAAAGGAGAGCTGAGATCTGAGGAAGTCTGGGTTTTTTGTTCCTGGTGTGTTATGTGAATGCAGTGTAAACATTCATGTGTAATACAGAAAGTCTGTTTGGTGCGTCATGATGAAGAGCTGGTCAGAACATTTCAACCGTCCGTCTCTGTGCTCTCAGGGTCGTCTAATCCGTCTGTGTGAAAAGTGAGAGCGTGGTCTTGGAGCCACACTGAGCGTAATTTCACCCATAATCCCCATCATGGATTCACGAATAAGATCAGGGAAGAAAAACAGATGATCTGTGATGTTGCGCTGATGTTTTTTCCATCTAAAATGGCTTTGATGAGGTCAGGAGGTATCTGTAAAGCAAATAAGTGCAGGTTTGTTTATTAGATGTTCACCTACAGTGTGTCTGCAGTGAAGATTTACTGCTGAAAACTTTATTCACAGAGAACTCCACTTTTTTTAGATCATTTAATCAGAAAGCTGATTTTTTTCAGCAGAGTTGGCATTTATCCAAACATCCAGTGGGACCTTTACAATATAACATGGGTGGAGGTTCACGAGAGACCACACTGTCCTCTTCCTCTCTAACAGTCATGATCTCTGAGGAGTGAAGTGAGTGCCACGGACAATCACGTCATCACAGACATCCACCATCATACACAGACGTGTTAGAGGAGGAGGTTCCATGGTGTAATGGTCAGCACTCTGAATCCATCCGCACCAAGCTTCCTGATCTGGACACCATATACAGCAAGCAGTGCTGGACCAAAGCCAGGAAGATTATGAAGGACCTCAGCCATCCCAACAATGGTCTCTTCTCTCTGTTGAGGTCAGGGAAACGTTTCCGTTCCTTGAAGGCGAACACAGAGAGAATGAGGAGGAGCTTCTTCCCGCAGGCCATTCGGGCCCTCAACCAGTACACCTAGAACCTGGACTTTCTGGACATAATCACACATGACATGACATTCTACCTCAGCTGATTGTTGCACATGCAATAATTGCACTACTTTGTACTCTGCACTACTCTGTACACACAATAACACTCTCACTGTACATCTTCTCTGTACATCTTTGTGTGCACACTGCACTGTCACTTTACTCCCTGATCAATTGGACATTTATACTTGCCTTATATATACATCTACATATATATTTATATATTTATCTTACATATGCACACTGTACATACTGTATTCATTTGTGACACCATTTCAAAGTTAACCATTTTATCTACATATATGCATATACTGTATCTTCTATATATTATAGTCTACACATATATATTTATTTATATATTGTTTTATTTTTTCACATATACTATATATATACTATATTTGTTTTTTTTTTATTTTTTATTTTTCTTATTTTTCATATTTATAAAATTTTTATTGCTATTGATACTACATATATATATATACATACATATATATATATATATATATATATATATATATATAGACATATATTTGCATATGCATATCTGACACTTGACTTTCAAGTTATTTTCGTTTGTGATTTCTACCATTTAATTTTCCCTACTTTTCCCTATATATTCTTAACTATATCCCCTATTTTTCATGTCAACACTTTAATTTTAAATGTTTCTTTTTTTACTCTTTCTTTTTATGTAAGACAGTCGTAATAAGTATTTCCCTACATGTCGTACTGTGTATGATTTTGTATGTGACCAATAAAATTTGAATTTGAATTTGAATTTGAATCCAGCGGTTCAGCGGTGAACTCTTCTTTATGAGGCAACGGACCTGGTCCGTCACTGCGGATGGTACAGAGCTAGGAATGAGCGTAGCCTAGTTTGGCCACTACTTAGGCTACGTCTACATTAACATGGATAAACTTGAAACCGGCGTTTTCGTCTTATGTCCCTGTACTGCAGATGAGTAAAATCTATGACACTTCAACCTGCATCATTTCCACCTGGCCTTTATTTACTTTCCGGCTCTATCAAACGTTGCAGCAGTATGTCAAGGAAATTAGCTGAATTGGTCACATGACTGCATCACATGACTGCATCAAAATGCGCCAAAGTTTTCAAAAGCGTCAGTTTTCACAGTCAAAATTCTGTGACACAAAAATTTATTCACTTTGGTGAGTGTTTTCCAAAAGATATGTTTTCGTTGACTAAAAACGCTGTCTCAGTGTGGACGGAAGACGTTTTTAAATGAAAACCTATTAGTGTGGACATGGGCTTTGTTTCTGAGACTTAGGCCTTCAAGCCTCTCTGAGTGACCGGATCAGTGATTCAGCCTGTGAAGGAGGTGACAGAGCCAGGCCATATTTCATGTAAATATGTAAAATAAATTAAATAGTTAAAAATGAGGATGTTGTGACTCATCCCCACTCCAAAGCGTCCAGAGAAACTCCACCCACGTTCATGTGATGGAAATAAACACAGGGCCTCATACACGCTACAGGCGGAGTCCTGGATCTGTGAAATAGGATTTCCACAGTACAGTGTTTTCAGAAGCTCATGGAGATTCAAGACCTCTGGACAGAGCTGGACTCATCCCTTGTCCTGTCCTTCTGGAGATGTGTGCTGCAGATCGATCACGCTCCCCATGGGACTCTCGGTAACAGGCACTGATTGCTTTCTGCAGTTGAGGCTCTTAAGTGGGAGCTTGGTGATGGGCTGCTGGACAACACTTAACAATCAATCAGCTGAGAGGCAGGTCCATTTCCCCCACTGCATACAGAACCTGTCTAACTCACACACACACACACACACAGACACACACACACACACAGACACACACATACACACACAATGTATCTGAAGATGAGGATGCATTGGAAGGAGCTGGAGTGATGGAGGACTCGAGCACTGTCCGGTTCTTCACACCCAGTTTGGTGATTCATGGTCATTATTTATAATAAGATCTTTGGCGGAGATGTGAAAGTTGATCTTTTGTTTTGAGTGATATTTATGTATTTATTATTTTATTTTTTGAGAGAATGACCTTCAGATGTCGGGCTGCTGTGATGTGATGGTGCCGTGAGCTTGTCGGTCAGACTGGCAGCTCTCCTCACGTCTTCAGTCAATTTAAGTAGGCTTTACAAACAAAGCACTACAATCAAAATGAGAAGCAGCGAGCCGATTCCTTTTCTGTTGTCTCTCCTACTGTTACTAAAGACGTGGCTTCATCTCAAACCTCTCATCGTGTTGAGGAGTGAGTAGCATGCTCATGAGCAAACAGCAATTTAGTGTCCAAGATTAAAGTCTTCAAAGCTAATAATCCATAACATCCACGGCGAGGACGCGGCCCGGCCGCGAGGTCTGTCTAACGGCGTCACTGCCCACTCTTCTGGATGGACAGAGCTCCGGGAGCACAGAGATGCTAACTTTGCTCATTGATTAAGGATTCCAGTGACTTAATGAACCCTCTATCTTCCATCAGACAAGAGCACAATGTAGGTTCTAATCTCTCAAAGAGATGTCTGGTCCAGACTCGCTTTAAATGAATTGATCTACTCATCTCCTCACAAATGGGAAAATGGGCAAGTATTGATATGACTCTTAGCTCCTGATGGATTGAGAGTGGTGTTAAAACATGAGCCACTGATGGAGCAGGAATCGCAGCTCGGGTCCTCGGGAGCGCTCGGCTTAGCGATTGCCTTCCTCTGGAGTCAGATGGATTAACGGCTACGATTATGAAGCGACAGAGGAACATCTTACACTCAGATTCTTCTTCTACAGTAACTGATGGTATAATGAGAAGTCAAATAAATCCCAGAACACAGAGCAGGTAAAGATGGAGGCGACCGGTCCAGACTGCAGTGTGGAAGATCTGCAGTAAGGAACAGATCTAATACAGGAACTGTGACATTTCCCTTGTGATGAATAAAGTATCTATCTATCTATCTATCTATCTATCTATCTATCTATCTATCTATCTATCTATCTATCTATCTATCTATCTATCTATCTATCTATCTATCTATCTATCTATCTATCTATCTAATCCAGGTTTTGGTTTGTTCATCATAATTGCTTTGTTAGAAATGAGAGCTGGAGTCAGATGGAGCTTCTTGCCAGTCTGAATCTCTGCCTCTGGAGTTGATGAAGTCCGAGTGAAACATGACATGAATGTTTAAGGTGATTAAGACGGATGATGTGTTTAAGAACATGAGCTGACACAATAAACAGTTTCTTCTCTGATTCCAGCTTTTATAAACTTTTAAATCTGATCTGAATTCACTTTCATCTGTCTTCAGGTTTTTTCCTGAAATTCCCCAGCTTACATTCCGCTCAGGTTCAGGACAGTGAGGAGCGGTCAGATCAGTATTCGGTAAACACGGCTACATTACACGACTCACTGGTGGGAAAGGAAATGTCTGGAACCCTGCTAACATCTGGCTCTGTGCTCCTCACACCACGGCAGGAAGATCATCTCTTTCTTCTCTCTTGATTTTTGAACTCCAAAAGTGTTTTATTTGATAGAAACAGAAGCGTTCTCTTTCCTCGCTGCACGTCTCCATCTACTGACCGGTCAGGAAGGTAAAATCTCCTCTGTGGCCTGTGATAACGAGCCAGCTTTATTGGTCAAAGGCCATCATCATTTCAGCTCTTATTTTATACACTCATTTCTGCAGACTGACACTCACAGGGTAATAAATCACAGCGTCTTCTCGCAGAAGATTGCATTGTAAATGTCAAAGCAGACAGGAAATTGTAATTAAAGAAAGAAAATTGCCTTAAAGAAGACCTCTATTTCAAAATGAACCAAGTGTCTG
>NC_080719.1:405000-407500 GCF_019097595.1 Hemibagrus wyckioides
AGCATGATGATGAATTCAGAGAGTGATATCGTACGCAGCAGTGATGATGTACAGCATCGTGTGTTAGCGTGGGCACAAGCTGAAGTCAGCTTATGAAATAACCATGACATGTGGGGAAATAATTTACATCTTCTCAATTTTTGACTTCCAGAGAGAAGGTCCTTCGGCTTATCAGTGCTTAAAAACGCATCCGTTAAAGCCGCGGGCAAACGACTCGGCCCGGGAGTTTAATGATTTTATGAATCACAAGCGTCTCATGGTGGCTCTTATGATATGGAGTGAGATATGCAGGAGAGCGAGACAGCCGGACTCATGGGCAGCTCATCAGCTTGAAGGCTTTTTCTGTCATTATCTTGGGAAAGCATGCGCAGCCTGGTCATTAATGTTCTGCTGCCATGTTGCTCTGAGGTCTCCATTATATCCTTCTGCTGGTTTATCTGTGATTTAAACAGCACTGTGTGTTAGTTTGTTCTGTGACGCTGCAGTCACTAATAAATAAGGAATGATTCTGGATGTTTTTCTTCTTCTTCTCCTCTCTGTGTTGGGATTCCACGGCAGATTCATCAAATCAAGATGCACAAAAACACAACAACAACAATGAACCCTCTATTCATGGTCACCTGCGAGTGGTGTGAAGATGGCTGTGGTTTGGTGAGAAAGGTTTGGGGAAGGTTGCTCAGGTGCAAGGCGACGGCAGCGTTAGAGCAAAGAAATCCTCTTCAGTGTGGTTCTCAGGCTTTACTGCAACAGGCCCTTATTCTAATCTTATTTAACAGTCTGTGCCTGACGCTCAATTCATTGCAGGGCCTCTCAGATTGGAGACTTTCCAAACAATCCTGAGTTCACCCAAGCTTGGAATTGGTTTTCTGTGGAACATCTCCCTCCTCCCTTTGGGCACTTTACCAATTTGACCAAATTTGTTCCATCACTGGTTGTAAGCACCAGGAGTGTTTTTCGGCTCTTCTCTCTGCACTCGCTCACTGGTGAAATTTGCAAACGCTAGAACATTAACTACTTTGTAAGAAACACAAGCCAAAATTGTCTGGAGGTCAGATTACAGATCATGTTATCCCTCAGAGCCATGTTCCAGAGATGTATACTACCAGTCAAAAGTTTGGACACACCTTCTTTTAATTCAATGTTTTTTGTTTAGGGATTTATTTTCTACATTCTAGAACAATCCTGGAGATTTCAAAACTATGAAATAACACACATGGACTTCAGTAATCCATATGTAATGACAACAAAAAACAGTCAGTTGTTATTTTAAGACACGAAGGTCAGGTGTTCTGGAATAGTTCTTGCAGGAACAGTATTGTCAAGTGCATTTGCAAAACCCATCAAGCACCATGATGAAACTGGCTCACATGAAGACCATCCCAGTAAAGCAAGACCAAAACTGACCTCTGCTGCAGAGGAGAAGTTCATTTAGAGTCACCAGCTTCAGAAATCACCAATTAACAGCACCTCAGATTAGAGGCGTTATGAAGGCTTTACAGAGCATCAGTAGCAGACATATCTCAATATCAACTGTTCAAAGGACATTAGTGTGGATTTCGGCCGCCTTCAGCATTGTTTTACAATGTAGAAAGAAATAAACATCAAGAAAGAACATGGAATTAGAAGGTGTGTCCAAACTTCTGACTGGTAGTGTAACTTCAATCAAATAAAATCAACAAAACTTTACTACTGAACAACAAAAACAACAACAACAAGAATAAGATGAGCATGATTCTTCTTCTTCTTCTTCTTCTTCTTCTTCTTCTTCTTCTTCTTCTTATTATTATTATTATTATTATTATTATTATTATTATACATCAACTCATAACATAAGCTGGTTGTTTTATAAACTCGTCATTGTAATGGAACGCCACCCTCCATGTCTTTATTACAGTAAGATCTCAGCTGATTAACAGATTAATAAACTTCCTTCGGCTCAGCCTGATCTCACACATTCATAGAGATTTGATCAAGACATAGAGACAGAGATTTCGGAGAGAGAAACTTCTTCAGCTTTTATTTTATTTCTTACAAATAAAGTTATAAAAAATTAAGTTATACTCTCTGCCCAAACCCTTAAATCCCAATGAAAACTCCACCCCCAACGTTCATGTCCTTCATCACTGTAATAAATGATATGAAGAGGATGTACACTGGACCTTCAAAACACATCCTGATAACTTCATTCTGAAAAAAATATTGAAATTTCTTTCTTTAAAAATATGAAAATAAAACATTTTAATCTCTTTTCCTTTTATCCCTTTGCCTAAAAGTGTTGTTTATAAATAAATAATAAAAAAAAAAAGAATAAATAACACATAATTGTCAGCAGATGTGTTTATATAACAGAATGTGGCCTGTATCACTGACTGCATGCCGGATAACAGATGGACTTAAATTCAGCAAATTAAAAAGTTAGTGAGTGGCACAGACTGCTTTCAGTAACTCGGTCAGTCAGTAACTCAGTCAGTCAGTAACTCGGTCAGTCAGTAACTTGGTC
>NC_080719.1:412500-430000 GCF_019097595.1 Hemibagrus wyckioides
TCTCTCCACCGGTCTGACTCCAGGATCAGACACCGTCTCCATCTCTCCATTATGCAGAATGGAGTTGCACAAAAACAACACAACAAACTGTTGCCTCCATTTTCCTCTTCTCACATAACAAACATAAAGAGCAGAAACACTCCTGGGAGGCGTGACTGCAGCAGACTCTGAGCTCTGAGAGACTGAAGTTACTCAGTATTAACAGAGCAGCAATAATGATGTCATTTACACCCTTTATTAATCCAGACAGTGTGTGTGTGTGTGTGTGTGTGTCTGGGCTGCGGGACCAGTGGAAAGGTCAATAATGGTATTTGTGCACTTTTCTGGAGACAGTGCCGTTTGCTTCAGGAGTTTTGTTAATGGAGGATGAGGGTGTTGTTATGTTTGTAAGAGAAGACTTTAATATATTACTTCCGAATAAAACCTTCACAGCACAGGAGCTCTGTAATTAACACCGTCAGAACTCAGAGACTCATCCTGCACAGAGAAAACCTTCTTACATGTGAGCAGCTCCTGGTGTGCAGGTTCTCCTGCATGAAGATTTTCAAAACCTGCTGCTCTTCATCATCTGAGTTTTAGTATAAAAGAAAAAACAGCAAACAGATGAATGGTATGTCGAGCGATTCACAAACCTGACCTATATTTAACTCCTCAATTCCACAATTCATCTCATCTCATGTGGTCTGCTGAGGATGCTGGAATCTCACAGAGACCCTACAGATGATGGCTGTGGATGTTTCTACTTTAACAGAGTACTGATTCACTAAATGACTAAAATCTACATTCAGGTCTCTCTCACTGAACAATGGATAACTTCAGCTGGACATTCTGGAGCTAAAACTCTACTGACATCAAACATCACCCTGATGCTTGAGCTGAAGATCCTTTCAGCCCTCGCAGCGCTGCGTGACTCTGTAGTGTACAGATATAGAAGAGTAATGACTTCTAATCACACTGTCCAACATCACCCAGAAGAGGACCACTTCCTGTCTGAGTCTGAGTCTGGTTCCTCTCACAGTTCCTTCATCATGTTTTCTCAGGAAGTTTTATTAGAGAGAAATGTAAATCTATGTCCAGACCCTTTGTTTAAAGAGCGTTAGAAATAAAATGTAAGTGAGTTCAGAAGGAATTCTTCAGAGTGAAAGACATCTCTGCAGACGAGACGAGAATTTTCCATGAAACTGTGGAGCAGAGAATTTCCTGACGTGACTAAAGTGGGCTAGTTTACTATCAGAGAACTAAGTTAAGGGATGTTAATAATGTTAAGGATATTTCACAATCGCAAAAGGACATGGAGGCGTTTTCTAATTTGCATATTTATGTATATTCATGAGTCTGAAATGAAGACCAGTACAGAAAATTCAGACCAATCAGCACAAAAAAGGTGACAGGATTTTGGCGAGAGGCGAGAAGAAGATGCAGCTCTAATGACTTTTCAGCAGAGCATCTGAAAGAGCCGAGTCATTAGATTGTTTGACGTTTCAGTTATGTATCATCACCAATCCCAATATTGTTCACTAAGCAGAGTCCTTGTGCTGCAGATCGACGTCCTGATAGCTAACTGGATCCACGACGTCCTGTCCCGTCTCCTGCCAATACAATCAGGACACGGTGACGGATACGAGCCCGACTCTGAGACGCCTGGAGTGCAGTGTGAAAGAGACAGTTATAGATCAGATTATTATTAGCGTCAGGTGAGGATGCAGCGTGAGGAGACGAGTGAAGCCTTCATCGAATCTTCAGTGAACTTTGACTGAGGAACTGCATCAGTGTGAGCAGCAGCATGACTTCTCAGGTGATAAAGCTTCTTCATCACTTCATCAGTTCATCACTTCACATCATCACTTCATCATTTCATCACATCATCATATCACTTAATTACTTCCACTTCATCACTTCATCACATCATCACTTCATCACATCATCACACAATTTCATCACATCATCACTTCATCACTTCACATCATCACATCACTTCATCACTTCACATCATCACTTCATCACTTCACATCATCACGACATCACTTCATCACATCATGACATCACCATCATTTCATCACATCATGACATCACTTCATCACATCATGACATCACTTCATCATTTCATCACATCATGACATTACTTCATCACATCATGACATCACTTCATCATTTCATCACATCATGACATCACTTCATCACATCATGACATCACTTCATCATTTCATCACATCATGACATTACTTCATCACATCATGACATCACTTCATCATTTCATCACATCATGACATCACTTCATCACATCATGACATCACCATCATTTCATCACTTCATCACATCATGACATCACTTCATCACATCATGACATCACTTCATCATTTCATCACATCATGACATCACCATCATTTCATCAATCATGACATCACTTCATCACTTCATCACTTCATCACTTCATGACATCACTTCATCACTTCATCACATCATGACATCACTTCATTTCATCACATCACAACATCACTTCTTCACATCATGACATCACCATCATTTCATCACATCAATGCATCACGTCATCACTTCATCACATCATGACATCACTTCATCACATCATGACATCACCATCATTTCATCACATCATGACATCACGTCATCACTTCATCACATCATGACATCACCATCATTTCATCACATCATGACATCATGTCATCACGTCATCACTTCATCACATCATGACATCACTTCATCACATCATGACATCACTTCATCATTTCATCACATCATGACATCACCATCATTTCATCAATCATGACATCACTTCATCACTTCATCACTTCATCACATCATGACATCACTTCATCACTTCATCACTTCATCACATCATGACATCACTTCATCATTTCATCACATCATGACATCACTTCATCACATCATGACATCACCATCATTTCATCACATCATGACATCACTTCATCACTTCATCACTTCATCACTTCATCACATCATGACATCACTTCATCACTTCATCACTTCATCACTTCATCACATCATGACATCACCATCATTTCATCACATCATGACATCACTTCATCACTTCATCACTTCATCACTTCATCACATCATGACATCTCTTCATCACTTCATCACATCATGACATCACTTCATCATTTCATCACTTCATCACATCACTTCATCACTTCATCACATCATGACATCACTTCATCACATCATGACATCACCATCATTTCATCACATCATGACATCACTTCACTTCATCACATCATGACATCACTTCATCATTTCATCACATCATGACATCACTTCACTTCATCACATCATGACATCACTTCATCACTTCATCACATCACTTCATCATATCACTTCATCACTTCATAACTTCATCATTTCATAACTTCATTTCATAACCATCACTTCATTACAACACATCATCACTTCCTTGGTTCATCACTTCATCACATCACATCATCACTTCATCACTTCATCACCTCACTTCATCACTTCATCACCTCACTTCATCACTTCATCACCTCACTTCATCAGTTCATCACATCACTTCATCATATCATCACATCACTTCATAACATCACTTCATCAGTTCATCAATTCATCACATCACATCATCACTTCATCATATCATCACTTCATAACTTCATCACTTCATCACCTCACTTCATCACATCATCACTTCATCACATCATCACATCACTTCATCACTTCATCACTTCATCACATCACATCATCACTTCATCACATCACATCACATAATCACTTCATCAAATCATCACATCATCACTTCATCACATCATCACTCCATATCATCACATCACAAAATACAGACCTTATAATTCTTAGACATGTTTATTAAGGTGACAGTTTCTAATTATTCATTCTTCAGAACTGTACAGGTCTTTGTGTGTGTGTGTGTGTGTTTCAGGGACAGTTATAGAGGAAAAGAAGTGAAGCTTAATTGAACCCAATAATTAGAAGTTGTTTTTTTCTCCAGCGGTGACACACTGCTGAGATGTCTGACAGTTCATCTACGATAAATAAAAAGCTTTAAAAACGAATTAGTCCTCTGGCCCAGGGGTGAGGGGGTGAGGCGGGCGTGGCACCATGTCCGTCTGTGGGCAGAATTCCTGCAGTCACTCAAATCCAAACACTCAGGAAATGTAGAAGAAGGTGATGTCAAAGAAAATGTTCAAATGATCATCATGGGATCAGTAAACTGCTGTGGGTCAGGTGATGACTGGGTGAAGATGATTGGGTGAAGATTATTGGGTGAACATGATTGGTGAAGTTGACTGGGTGAGGATGATTGAGTGAAGATGATTGCGTGAAGATGATTGAGTGAAGATGATTGAGTGAAGATGGTTAGGTGAAGATGATTGGTGAAGATGACTGGGTGAGGATGATTGGGTGAAGATGACTCGGTGAGGATGATTGAGTGAAGATGATTGGTGAAGATGACTGGGTGAGGATGATTGGGTGAAGATGACTCGGTGAGGATGATTGAGTGAAGATGATTGGGTGAAGATGACTGGGTGAGGATGATTGGTGAAGATGACTGAGTGAAGATGATTGGTGAAGATGATTGGTGAAGATGATTGGTGAAGATGACTGAGTGAAGATGATTGGTGAAGATGATTGGTGAAGATGATTGGTGAAGATGACTGAGTGAAGATGATTGGTGAAGATGACTGAGTGAAGATGATTGGTGAAGATGATTGGTGAAGATGATTGGTGAAGATGACTGAGTGAAGATGATTGGTGAAGATGATTGGTGAAGATGATTGGTGAGGATGATTGGGTGAAGATGATTGGTGAAGATGACTGGGTGAAGATGACTGGGTGAAGATGACTGAGTGAAGATGATTGGTGAAGATGACTGGGTGAAGATGATTGGTGAAGATGATTGGTGAAGATGACTGGGTGAGGATGATTGAGTGAAGATGATTGGTGAAGATGACTGGGTGAGGATGATTGAGTGAAGATGATTGGTGAAGATGATTGGTGAAGATGATTGGTGAAGATGACTGAGTGAAGATGATTGGTGAAGATGATTGGTGAAGATGACTGAGTGAAGATGATTGGTGAAGATGATTGGTGAAGATGACTGAGTGAAGATGATTGGTGAAGATGACTGAGTGAAGATGATTGGTGAAGATGACTGGGTGAAGATGATTGGTGAAGATGATTGGTGAAGATGATTGGTGAAGATGATTGGTGAAGATGATTGGTGAAGATGATTGGTGAGGATGATTGGGTGAAGATGATTGGTGAAGATGACTGAGTGAAGATGATTGGTGAAGATGATTGGTGAAGATGATTGGTGAAGATGACTGAGTGAAGATGATTGGTGAAGATGATTGGTGAAGATGATTGGTGAAGATGACTGAGTGAAGATGATTGGTGAAGATGACTGAGTGAAGATGATTGGTGAAGATGATTGGTGAAGATGATTGGTGAAGATGACTGAGTGAAGATGATTGGTGAAGATGATTGGTGAAGATGATTGGTGAGGATGATTGGGTGAAGATGATTGGTGAAGATGACTGGGTGAAGATGACTGGGTGAAGATGACTGAGTGAAGATGATTGGTGAAGATGACTGGGTGAAGATGATTGGTGAAGATGATTGGTGAAGATGACTGGGTGAGGATGATTGAGTGAAGATGATTGGTGAAGATGACTGGGTGAGGATGATTGAGTGAAGATGATTGGTGAAGATGATTGGTGAAGATGATTGGTGAAGATGACTGAGTGAAGATGATTGGTGAAGATGATTGGTGAAGATGACTGAGTGAAGATGATTGGTGAAGATGACTGAGTGAAGATGATTGGTGAAGATGACTGAGTGAAGATGATTGGTGAAGATGACTGGGTGAGGATGATTGAGTGAAGATGATTGGTGAAGATGATTGGTGAAGATGACTGGGTGAGGATGATTGAGTGAAGATGATTGGTGAAGATGACTGGGTAAGGATGATTGAGTGAAGATGATTGGTGAAGATGATTGGGTGAAGATGATTAGGTGAAGATGATTGGGTGAACATGATTGGTGAAGTTGACTGAGTGAAGATGATTGGGTGAAGATGATTGAGTGAAGATGATTGGTGAAGATGACTGGGTGAAGATGACTGGGTGAGGATGATTGGTGAAGATGACTGAGTGAAGATGATTGGTGAAGATGACTGGGTAAGGATGACTGGTGAAGATGACTGGGTGAAGATGACTGGGTGAAGATGATTGGGTGAAGATGATTGGTGAAGATGATTGGTGAAGATGACTGGGTGAGGATGACTGGGTGAGGATGATTGAGTGAAGATGATTAGTGAAGATGACTGGGTGAAGATGACTGAGTGAAGATGATTGGTGAAGATGATTGGTGAAGATTACTGGGTAAGGATGATTGAGTGAAGATGATTGGTGAAGATGATTGGGTGAAGATGACTGGTGAAGATGACTGGGTGAAGATGACTGAGTGAAGATGATTGGGTAAGGATGATTGAGTGAAGATGACTGGTGAAGATGACTGGGTGAAGATGACTGAGTGAAGATGATTGGGTAAGGATGATTGAGTGAAGATGACTGGTGAAGATGACTGGGTGAAGATGACTGAGTGAAGATGATTGGTGAAGATGACTGGGTGAGGATGATTGGTGAAGATGATTGGTGAAGATGATTGGGTGAAGATGATTGGTGAAGATGATTGGTGAAGATGACTGGGTGAGGATGATTGGTGAAGATGATTGGGTGAAGATGATTGAGTGAAGATGATTAGGTGAAGATGATTAGGTGAAGATGATTGGGTGAAGATGATTGAGTGAAGATGATTAGGTGAAGATGATTGGGTGAAGATGACTGGGTGAAGGTGATTGGGTGAAGATGACTGAGTGAAGATGATTGGTGAAGATGATTGAGTGAAGATGACTGGGTGAAGGTGACTGGGTGAAGGTGATTGGGTGAAGATGACTGAATGAAGATGATTGGTGAAGATGATTAGGTGAAGATGATTGGGTGAAGATGATTAGGTGAAGATGATTGGGTGAAGATGACTGGTAAAGATGATTGGGTGAAGATGATTGAGTGAAGATGATTGGGTGAAGATGACTAGGTGAAGATAATTGGTGAAGATGATTGGGTGAAGATGATTGGTGAAGATGATTGGGTGAAGATAATTGGTGAAGATGATTGGGTGAAGATGATTGGGTGAAGATGATTAGGTGAAGATAATTGGTGAAGATGATTGGGTGAAGATGATTGGGTGAAGATGATTGGGTGAAGATGATTGGGTGAAGATGATTGGGTGAAGATAATTGGTGAAGATGATTGAGTGAAGATGATTGGTGAAGATGATTGGGTGAAGATGATTGAGTGAAGATGATTGGGTGAAGATGATTGGTGAAGATGACTGGGTGAAGATGACTGGGTGAAGATGACTGGGTGAGGATGATTGGTGAAGATGACTGAGTGAAGATGATTGGGTGAAGATGATTGAGTGAGGATGATTAGGTGAAGATGACTGGTGAAGATGACTGGGTGAAGATGACTGGGTGAGGATGATTGGTGAAGATGACTGAGTGAAGATGATTGGTGAAGATGATTGGTGAAGATAATTGGTGAAGATGATTGAGTGAAGATGATTGGGTGAAGATGATTGAGTGAGGATGATTAGGTGAAGATGATTGGTGAAGATGACTGGGTGAAGATGACTGGGTGAGGATGATTGGTGAAGATGACTGAGTGAAGATGATTGGTGAAGATGATTGGTGAAGATGATTGGTGAAGATGACTGAGTGAAGATGATTGGTGAAGATGATTGGTGAAGATGACTGAGTGAAGATGATTGGTGAAGATGACTGGGTGAAGATGACTGGGTGAGGATGATTGAGTGAAGATGATTGGTGAAGATGATTGGTGAAGATGACTGGGTGAGGATGATTGAGTGAAGATGATTGGTGAAGATGATTGGTGAAGATGACTGGGTGAGGATGATTGAGTGAAGATGATTGGTGAAGATGACTGGGTAAGGATGATTGAGTGAAGATGATTGGTGAAGATGATTGGGTGAAGATGATTAGGTGAAGATGATTGGGTGAACATGATTGGTGAAGTTGACTGAGTGAAGATGATTGGGTGAAGATGATTGAGTGAAGATGATTGGTGAAGATGACTGGGTGAAGATGACTGGGTGAGGATGATTGGTGAAGATGACTGAGTGAAGATGATTGGTGAAGATGACTGGGTAAGGATGACTGGTGAAGATGACTGGGTGAAGATGACTGGGTGAAGATGACTGGGTGAAGATGATTGGGTGAAGATGATTGGTGAAGATGATTGGTGAAGATGACTGGGTGAGGATGACTGGGTGAGGATGATTGAGTGAAGATGATTGGTGAAGATGACTGGGTGAAGATGACTGAGTGAAGATGATAGGTGAAGATGACTGGGTAAGGATGATTGGTGAAGATGATTGGTGAAGATGATTGGGTGAAGATTACTGGGTAAGGATGATTGAGTGAAGATGATTGGTGAAGATGATTGGGTGAAGATGACTGGTGAAGATGACTGGGTGAAGATGACTGAGTGAAGATGATTGGGTAAGGATGATTGAGTGAAGATGACTGGTGAAGATGACTGGGTGAAGATGACTGAGTGAAGATGATTGGTGAAGATGACTGGGTGAGGATGATTGGTGAAGATGATTGGTGAAGATGATTGGGTGAAGATGATTGGTGAAGATGATTGGTGAAGATGACTGGGTGAGGATGATTGGTGAAGATGATTGGGTGAAGATGATTGAGTGAAGATGATTAGGTGAAGATGATTAGGTGAAGATGATTGGGTGAAGATGATTGAGTGAAGATGATTAGGTGAAGATGATTGGGTGAAGATGATTGGGTGAAGATGACTGGGTGAAGGTGATTGGGTGAAGATGACTGAGTGAAGATGATTGGTGAAGATGATTGGGTGAAGATGACTGGGTGAAGGTGACTGGGTGAAGGTGATTGGGTGAAGATGACTGAATGAAGATGATTGGTGAAGATGATTAGGTGAAGATGATTGGGTGAAGATGATTAGGTGAAGATGATTGGGTGAAGATGATTAGGTGAAGATGATTGGGTGAAGATGACTGGTAAAGATGATTGGGTGAAGATGATTGAGTGAAGATGATTGGGTGAAGATGACTAGGTGAAGATAATTGGTGAAGATGATTGGGTGAAGATGATTGGTGAAGATGATTGGGTGAAGATAATTGGTGAAGATGATTGGGTGAAGATGATTGGGTGAAGATGATTAGGTGAAGATAATTGGTGAAGATGATTGGGTGAAGATGATTGGGTGAAGATGATTAGGTGAAGATAATTGGTGAAGATGATTGGGTGAAGATGATTGGGTGAAGATGATTGGTGAAGATGACTGAGTGAAGATGATTGGTGAAGATGATTGGGTGAAGATGATTGAGTGAAGATGATTGGGTGAAGATGATTGGGTGAAGATAATTGGTGAAGATGATTGGGTGAAGATGATTGGGTGAAGATGATTATGTGAAGATGATTGGGTGAAGATGATTATGTGAAGATGATTGGGTGAAGATGACTGGTAAAGATGATTGGGTGAAGATGATTGGGTGAAGATGATTGGGTGAAGATGATTGGGTGAACCCAAAAATGATGTTCAGTCATTCATCAGATTTCCTCAATACACTTTTTTTGGCTACGAGATTCTGAATCGGCGGCACGATGGCTTAGTGGTTAGCACATTCTCCTCACACCTTCAGTGTTCTGGGCTCGAGTCTTGAGTGTATGGAGTTTGCATGTTCTCCCCATGCTTGGTGGGTTTCCTCCGGGTGCTCCGGTTTCCTCCCACAGTCCAAAGACATGCTTCTAGGCTGATTGGAGTCTCTAAATTGCCCGTAGTGTGTGTGTGTGTGTGTGTGTGTGTGTGCCCTGCGATGGGTTGGCACTCTGTCCAGGGTGTATCCTGCCTTGATGCCTGATGACGCCTGAGATAGGCACAGGCTCCCCATGATCCGAGTATAGATCGGATAAGCGGTACAGACAAGGAAATGAAAAAGATTCTGAATACTGGCTGGAATCTGATTGGTTTTCCAGACATTGATCAGTGTGTTGTTCAGAGCAGGATCTCACCACTGATTAAAAAAATGTTCTCCATGTGCTTTTGTTTTTACTCTTGTAATGTTTTTGCATTGCTATCCTACTGTCTTCTCATGTTCTGTTAGTCATAATGAATGAATGTGTAAGCTGCTCAATCTTTGTGGAAGTCTGATCCTGGTTTTCCGCTTGGGTTCATTCCTGGTTTTGTTCTTGATTATGGATGATCTTTGTTTCCAAACCTCATTCTACAACCAGCTCCTCCATTTGTGTGTGTGTATGTGTGTGTGTGAGTGTGTGTGTGTGTGTATGTATGGTGAGCCCCACAGCACCAGTCCCATCAGAAGGACATCAGATTCACGTCTCTGGGGCTCTGATCCAATGGTGTTCTGGTGAATAAGGTGTGTTCTGGTTCTTTTATGGTTCTGCTTTAACTCTAACTGACTGTATTCTGCCACAGACACTGATTCTGATTCGTAGATTTGCCCCAGTAAAGAGGAATACTGAGGTATAATCTCATGTCCTGCCTTCACCATGTGTTTGTTTTGTGTGCTGTTTGTTGTAAATGTCGTCAGTTCTTGGTCCGGTTTAGTGAGAACAGAACCAGACTCTGTAGATTACTGAGATTAATCAGAACATGATCTCACGCAAACTGTTAAAGATGTGGAGTAACACTGCAGAGTCCTGATAATCCCGTGTCTGGAGCTCACCCGAGAGTCAGTCATCACTTCCATCTTCTGGTCTCCTGAAGGTCCGGGGCTCCACCTGACAGTCACGTGATCCTCAGAGCAGAGTTCCTCACTCCAGTCTGTTGTCCGTAACGCCGTCTCAGTTCAGTGACATTCAGAGCGCAGCCTTTTCTCCACGAGGTTAATTACAGAGAAAATTAAACAAAATCGTTAGCAGTGATTGAAATGTTTAGTGAGAGCCACGAGGAGGACGGACGAGTGTGAAGTTTCCTCCGAAACACAGACGTGAGGCTGGTGTTTTCTGATGTTTCACATTGTGAGAGTTTGTGTGTGAACGGGTCCTCATGCGGTGTTGCCGAGAATCTCTGTTTCACACAATGATGGCAGTTTAGTGAAAGGATTGAAGAGAATGGGATGAAGCACAATGTGCTGAGAGAGAAGAAGCAATAATTACGCTTAAGTAATAAACCAATTTTGACATCTGTCACCTCTGAGCGTCTTTCATTTAAATGAAAAGGAATAAACAGAGAATGTTCGCTCTCTTGTGAAGTACTGTAATCCTCTTTAAGAACACACTTCGCCTCGCAAAAAAAACCTTTTCTTCTTGTATTGTAACGACGATAATTGAAGTTTCGTGTCGGACGTTATTCCAGTGCTTATCTCCTACTTCTTGTATGATTAACTTTTCAACGTTTCTCTGCTAAATCCCAAAGTTTTTTTTCTTTCTTTTTTCTGCTTTGCTGCTTCTTTTGTCATTGTTCATTTTCAATTGCTCACATTTCCTTTTTGAAATATAAAAACCATTATGTCATCCTCATTTCTGCCCATTGAAGCTCCTGCTTTTCTATTAAGGCGCAGTTAAAAAAGACGGAAAAACTTTTAGTTCTGCACTTTCTTCCTTTCACTTTCAGGCTTAAATCGTGGGGAAAACCGACGGCTCGCTTTACAGCAGTCTTATTCGGGCGTGTGAGAATGAAGCCTTTTTCTCTACAAGCTGCTCTCTCTGTCTCTCTTTCTCTCTCTCTGTCTCTCTCTCTCTCTTCTTCGACAGTCATCTGGGAATTTCAAGTCTCACATTCCAATCCCTGGAACAGCGGGAATTGTTTATGAGGTCTTGTTCTGTCACATTCCATAATTAGCACACAGCAAGAAAGAAAATGAAGAAATGCTGGGCTGGTGATTTAAACAGAGCCTCTCAAAGTGGGATCAGGGGAATGTCAGGAGAACATCAGGGGAACATCAGGGGAATTTTATGGGAATGACAGGGATTTGTTTTTGTGCTGTTTTAATAACAGACTATTATTAAAGTTATTGTATTTATTAGTGAGTTGTAATGATTAGAGCCAGAGTCATTACTCACTTGACTCGAGGCCTTTAGATCATCTGAACTCATCTGAACTTGTGTTCTGTTGCTGGAAAGGGATAATATCGTGTTAAAAAATAAACAGAATAATATCGTACTCATTTGAAATTAAATTTTGATTATAAAATAAATGTTCCATGCTAAGAGTGTTTATTTATTTTACAGTTAAAGAGTTGTCAAAGAATCACAGCCACCTGGTGCTGAAGAAGGGTGGGGTTTAATCTGACCACGCCCACCGTGTGATACTGGCATGTGGCCTTATTATCCAAACCCCATTCTCACACACACACACACTGCTCTGGTCTTTCAGGAGGTGGCTGTAATTTGTCATTTTTTCGTACAAGATGAAGCCTTTTATGAAGCGAAATGAGTTCCCCGAGTAGGAAGCGCCACAAAAGCCCTGTGATTAATTTGCTTGTTAGACGATTGCAGCTGTCACCTGTGTAAGACATCTGGACAGCAGATTGACTAATGCCATAAGTGCACCGAAACACAGCCCGCTCCCACTCCGCCTCTTTTAGCACGCTTTTAAGGAAAACTACTCTCGGTCTGAAATGGGCCTTTTTTCCACCGGGGTAATTAATAAGCATTACTGGTGATTGACATGGTAATTAGCTGTATTAATGTGGCACTAAGAGGCTTTGAACTGGGAGGAGGGAAGGCACTGGGGTGAAGGAGGACGTCTAGGGGTCTAGAGAGAGAGAGAGAAAGAGACAGACAGAGAGAGAGATGGACAGAGAGAGAGGGACAGACAGAGAGAGAGAGAGACAGAGAGAAGCAGACAGAGAGAGAGAGAGAGAGAGAGAGAGAGAGAGAGAGAGAGAGAGGTTGTTTCCCACACAGACTTCACACACTTGGATTCTTCTCCTTTTCACTTGTTTTCTCACACAGTATCAGTTCCTTTCCATGGATGAAAGTGTTATAAAAAAAAAAGTAAGGCTTTATAAACACTGGAGAAAACTTCTGATTAAACAGCCAGCAGACTTTAGAGAGACAGAGAGCAAATACCCTCGCTTAATTTTTAATTATTACAGCATTACGCTGGGAGCATGTGTTTATTTTATCTGCTGTGTAATCAGGGAATTAATCAGAGAGAGAGAGAGAGAGAGAGAGAGAGAGAGAGAGAGACTTTTGACTTTTGATGGTCATTTATTAAATACAATGATTCGTTCACTTTAGCAGCACATTACACACTCACATGAGAAAGTGAATAAATAAATAGATAAATAATTAAATAAATAAAGAGGTCAAGATAAATAAATTAATTAATTAATACATAAATGGCACATCAAAAACCGAGTTAAAAACTACTAAAATACACAGGAGGTTAAAAAAAAGTTCATCTGAACTCACGTGCAAACAGCAGTTCATCATTTACACCAGTACACACGGCTCCCCATCACACCACAGTTCATCATTTACACCAGTACACACGGCTCCCCATCACACCACAGTTCATCATTTACACCAGTACACACGGGTCCCCATCACACCACAGTTCATCATTTACACCAGTACACACGGCTCCCCCATCACACCACAGTTCATCATTTACACCAGTACACACGGCTCCCCATCACACTACAGTTCATCATTTACACCAGTACACACGGGTCCCCATCACACCACAGTTCATCATTTACACCAGTACACACGGCTCCCCCATCACACCACAGTTCATCATTTACACCAGTACACACGGCTCCCCATCACACTACAGTTCATCATTTACACCAGTACACACGGGTCCCCATCACACCACAGTTCATCATTTACACCAGTACACACGGGTCCCCATCACACCACAGTTCATCATTTACACCAGTACACACGGCTCCCCATCACACCACAGTTCATCATTTACACCAGTACACACGGCTCCTCATCACACCACAGTTCATCATTTACACCAGTACACACGGCTCCCCCATCACACCACAGTTCATTTACACCAGTACACACGGCTCCCCATCACACCACAGTTCATCATTTACACCAGTACACACGCCTCCCCATCACACCACAGTTCATCATTTACACCAGTACACACGGCTCCCCATCACACCACAGTTCATCATTTACACCAGTACACACGGCTCCCCATCACACCACAGTTCATCATTTACACCAGTACACACGGGTCCCCATCACACCACAGTTCATCATTTACACCAGTACACACGGGTCCCCATCACACCACAGTTCATCATTTACACCAGTACACACGGCTCCCCCATCACACCACAGTTCATCATTTACACCAGTACACACGCCTCCCCATCACACCACAGTTCATCATTTACACCAGTACACACGCCTCCCCATCACACCACAGTTCATCATTTACACCAGTACACACGGCTCCTCATCACACCACAGTTCATCATTTACACCAGTACACACGGCTCCCCCATCACACCACAGTTCATTTACACCAGTACACACGCCTCCCCATCACACCACAGTTCATCATTTACACCAGTACACACGGGTCCCCATCACACCACAGTTCATCATTTACACCAGTACACACGGGTCCCCATCACACCACAGTTCATCATTTACACCAGTACACACGGGTCCCCATCACACCACAGTTCATCATTTACACCAGTACACACGGGTCCCCATCACACCACAGTTCATCATTTACACCAGTACACACGGCTCCTCATCACACCACAGTTCATCATTTACACCAGTACACACGGCTCCCCCATCACACCACAGTTCATTTACACCAGTACACACGCCTCCCCATCACACCACAGTTCATCATTTACACCAGTACACACGGCTCCCCATCACACCACAGTTCATCATTTACACCAGTACACACGGCTCCCCATCACACCACAGTTCATCATTTACACCAGTACACACGGCTCCCCATCACACCACAGTTCATCATTTACACCAGTACACACGGCTCCCCATCACACCACAGTTCATCATTTACACCAGTACACACGGCTCCCCATAACACCACATCAGCTGGAACTGTTCAAGGTCATTCATACTTTTATAAAAGTTGAAATCAACAAAGACCCTTGTTCTGACCAGTCTCTGAAAGATTACAGTAACATCATGTTGTGTGTTCTGTGTCACTTTGTTCTTTCTGCTGGTGTAGATGGCCAGTTTCGCCTGGTCCAGGATAAAATTGACCAGCTGACACTTGAACCTTTCTTTTCTGGTGTATTTAAAACCAAGGATAAAAACCTGTGGGGTAAAAACCGTGTTAAAACACTCAGACACTCGCTAAAACACTAAAAAGTGGACGAATTCTAAAACAGTTCATAAAAGCATGAAACACCGTCTCCCTCTGTAAACAAAAAGGACACTCATGTGTGACCTCTGGGTTTAAAATACAGATAAAAGCGTTTACAGAGACAATGCCATGCAGTATTCTCCACTGCAGGTCACCTGTTCTTTTAGTTAACGGTGGTTTGTACAACGTTCGCCACTCTGGCTTTACATCATCATTCAGCCCAAGGACACTGTGCCAGGGCGTGTCTACCCTCCCGTCTAGCCATCTCTTGTTGTAAACTTTAACACACAGTTTATAGAGGCTCTTACCCGAGGCTGTGTTGAGGCCTATAGCTGTTCTTTCCCCATCTCCGAGGAGGGGACCTGAGACCTCTGACAGATTAGGTACAAGAGAAAGAACTGGATTGGGCTCACCTTCCTCAGAGCTGACCACCCCAGTGCAGTAGTCCCTGAGCTGCATGCGCTCTTCAGATGTGAGTGCTGACCTCCACCTCTGTATAAGTTGTGCAACCACACGTACAGACCTCACCCTTAGCCATGTTGCTACATGGTTCGGGTGAGTAAAGTCCGATCCTGACAGTTGCACCAACTGTCGCAGTGTCACAGTCCTTGTGGAGATCAATGCTCTGGTTAAGGCTGGAGAGATCCTGCTGGTGACATCCAGCTGAACGCCATGGATGAGAGGTTCATCGAGAAGCCAGCACAGTGACGAAAAGTTCTCCTTCTGCAACCTGAAATGGTTAAAAACTTTAAAAACCCCTTGATAAAAAGCTGGTAATCCAGCTAGGCTTAGTTGCTTTGTGTCCATTAAAAACAGTGACCTGTCCAGACCCCATCCTCCCACTGTGTGCAGTATTCCATACACAGCTGCTCTCCATGAGAGGTTCTCTGGGCCAGTGAGGAGCTTCTGTACATGACAAAGACGAAAGGCCACAGTCCTGCTGGATAAGTGGATAAGTCCTTGCCTGCTCTCTTCCTTGGGTAAGTACAGGATGCTTTGTGGTAACCAGTGCAACTTGTCCCAGAAGAAGTCCACCATCATGGCCTGCAGGTCTGCTAATAGTTTTGGAGGGGGGTCAGTACAAGCCAGTCTGTGCCATAACATTGAAGCAACTAGATTATTTATAACCAAAGTTCTGCCTTTATATGACATCTTTGGAACAAGCCATTTCCATTTATTCAGACGTCCTTTTATCTTCTCACTTATGCCTTCCCAGTTTTTCATGATGTAGCTGCTGTCTCCCAGGTACACTCCCAAATATTTAAAACTGCCTGTTTTCCAAGTTAAACTATCTGGGAGACATGGTTCCCTACCCTTCCAATCCCCAACTAAAATGGCTTCACTGTTGTTCCAGTTTACTTTTGCAGAAGATATCACATTAAACTTTCTTATGATGTCAGTTAAAATATCAATGTCTCTGATCATTCACCATCACAACAACATCATCGGGGTAGGGTCAGGACTGCTCAGAGGCAGTCTGCCTTCGCTTATGCTCACCCTCAGCACTTCCAGCAAGTCCTGCCCTATCACTGACCAGAAAGCCTTGAAAAACTCGACTGAAAGCCCATCAATACCAGGTAACCACCCATTCTGCATGCTGTTAATCACAACCTCCAGCTCCTCAAGGGTCAGCTCCCTGTCCAGTTCCCTAGCTGACTCCTCAGTTATTTTAGGAAGATTCCTGACAAAATCTTCCTCCACCTCCTGCACAGCTGCGAGCTCACTCCTGTACAGCTTTGAGTAAAAGCTGACTGTCTGCTTGCGAATTTCAGTAGGATCAGTAACAAGCTCCCCTGTATCTGTTCGCAAAGCATGTATGAACCTTTTCTGTCCATTTTTCTAGAAGGAGCGTCCATCTCTGTTGCTCTTTTAAAGCGCGAGTGGACCAGCGCCCCCTGCACTGTTGTGTCCAACAACTCACCAAACGCATGTTTATTCTTTTTGAGAGCCTCAATATGGCCTCGATTTTCCACCAAACCCTTGAGTTCCACTACTTCAATCTCTAGAGCTCTAAGTGATCTGGTGATGTCCTTAGTCACATTGTGAGCGTACTGTTGACAAAATATTTGAAT
>NC_080719.1:435000-462500 GCF_019097595.1 Hemibagrus wyckioides
CGTAGATGTAGTGACTGCTGCTGTGATGGAACCTTCTCCAGGTCAAACGTCAGGAATAAACAGAGTTCCTGCTGGACTCTATAAGAACTTGTGGACTGTCACTGAAAGTGATCACTCTGGAACTCTTCATGAATGCTTCAGTGAAGGACTTTTCCCTAAGAGCTGCAAGTGTGCAGTTTTATCTGCGCTCCTAGAGACGGTGTTCCAACATCCTCAAAGAACTGGAGACCTGGGACACTTTTTTTGTTCTGAGTACAAAATCTTTTTTTAAGTGTAGCTAAAGGATAGATGGTTTAGAGGCTGATGATGAACACTGAGACCTTTAAGTACAGGTGGAGATAAAACACTCACACTGTGAGGATGATGATGATGAAGGTTTTCTGTTCTCTTCTGTGTAATGAGGAGTTCTGTGTGGAACAAGACTGTTTTTTGTTTTGTGTTCATTCTTTGGAATTGTCACTGTATGATATTAAGTTCTGACTTTCTTAATCCTTTTTTCTCTCTTTTCTGTACTTGCTTTTCTTTTTCCCCTTTCTTTCTCTCCTTCCTTCTTTCTCCTTTACTTTCTTTACATATAAATTCTTTTACTATTTATATATTTGCATATACTTACATCTTGGCATTGTTTGTATATTTTTATTTGCACTAATGGTATTTTTTAACTTTTGCTAATTACAGAGATGTTAAAAAGTCAAAAAAAAAGCTCTCTCTCTGTCTCTCTCTCTCTCTCTCTCTCTCTCTCTGTGTGTTTGATGGCTTTACTCGTCCTGTTTCAATAATCCTCTACATGTATGTTTAATGGCAGAGGCCTTGACAGGAAATGATCAGTAAATGAAACGAGGCAGAGGGTTATTACGCGGCGCGGCAGTGTCAGCCTCGGCCTCGCCGCCATTCATTTTATTGTAAGTCATTTCTGCGGCCGGAGTGCGCCGGGATTTAATGTTTCCATTCCCCCAGTCCTGTTCTGCATGACAAATTGTTTTAATAAACATATAGCGGGTAATAATAAAGTAATAATAAGCCTAGCAGTCACCTTATATCACTGCAGTTAAATTCTCTCCTCCTGTACGCCAGCGCCGCTTACAACCACAATTACAACACCGGCCGCTTCTTAGCGCCGAGCAACACAATGGACAGATTTAATATAGTTTGTAAATATGATTAGTGCGCTGTCGTGTTATTGGAGTGGAGTATTTACATTTCTCTCAGGGGTTATTCACTACACACCAGCCACATTAAACACACAGGCCTCCTCTTTCCCTCTCCTCTATTTTCTTTCCTTCTTTCCTTCTTCCTTTCTTTTTCAAGTTAATGAAAAAACAGAGCTGACCGTTAATATGCCATGGATCAATCACCATTTTTAATTTTGAGGATAAATGTGCAATTGTGTAACTCTCTAAAGGTTTCTCTCCCACCTACACTGTGTGTGTGTGTGTGTGTGTGTGTGTGTGTGGTGAAGGGGGGGTGCACGCAGATCCAGGTTGCTGTTATTGGAAATGAGAAAGAATGTGTTGGTGTAATGGCTGCTGGTTATTTACGAGGGTAATTTCATGCTACATTTCAATTATTGCTGAGATTTGTTTTAGTTCCTCAAGCTGTTGCTTCTACCTGCAATCAGCTGCTGAAAGGAAATTTATAATCAGTGCTCTGTGTGTGTGTGTGTGTGTGTGTGTGTGTGTGTGCGCACATGGCTGGAAGTTGCTTCAGACTTCATGCATCCTAATTAACACACACACACACACACAGCCTCTCTCTTACAATTTAGAAACACATGTGACTGTAAGTGCAACGTGAGACAGCGTCAGAGTCTGATCTCAGTCTTATTTGTAATCAGATTTGTTCTGTATCATATTAGGCAGGTTTTTTCTCACAGACACAAATATCACGTCATACAGAACTGTTACGTTGTGAGTTGAGATTGCATGTTAGAACATAACGTGACATGATTTAGTGCCACTGAGTTCCGTCAGTGAGACAAATCTCTAATTAAAATCTCCGGAGTGACCGCTGCTGTGACGCTGGTGAAAAAAACCAGCAACAGGAGAGGACGGTGACATCGAGGCCCAGCTCCAGACCCGAGAACGGTGATGGAGAAACAAACAGGAAACATGTGAATGGAGAGAAACAGAGTGTGTGTGTGTGTGTGTGTGTGTGTGTTTACATGAACACGATTTGTGTGTGAGGTGATTTCTGCATCGCCCTGATTGATGACGTGAGCAGAAGCGTAAGTAGTAGTGTTGTTCAATCACAGATCTTCACACACACACACACAGACTTGTACACAATTTACTACACAGAATCGAGTGCTGAAATGACCCCACCTGCAGGCTGTGTAAATACTCTCTGTATCTGTCTCTCCACATCTGTCTCTCTGCATCTGTCTCTCTGCATCTGTCTGATGATCTATTAGCATCACGTCAGGAAGATTAGAAACTCACATCAATTCATCCTTCTTGTGGAGAGAAGAAAAAAAGAAAAAACTGACAGATACCTGTAAAGGGTTAAAAGGATTCTGTTTATGAGAGAGAGAGAGAGAGAGAGAGAGAGAGAGAGAGAGAGAGAGAGAGTGATGATGATGAAGGTCATTAAGCCACACATGAGGAAAGAGGAGCAGCAGTAAGAGCAGGATGAAGCAGGATGTTCTGGTCCCTCATGAAGGTTCTGGTCTATAAACAGACTCTGCTCCTGAACACATATGAACATGTCGTGAAGCTTCATCACATTCTGTCACAGCGCTGGATTAAATTTCCCTGCAGTGCTGCAGAGAGACTTCTTTATTGAAGTGAGGAGATCAGATCATCACACACTCGTCTGACTCGACCACGCCGAGCGCTCGCTCGCTGTCCATCACAGACCCAGCTTCATGCTCTAATTGTTGTCAAGTTCTGTCTGATCTCTGTGTCTGATCACCAGGATGAAAAGAACACACTCAGTTTTAACACACTGAACATACCAAACATACTGAACACACCAAACATACTGAACACACCAAACACATTGAACATACCAAACATACTGAACATACCAAACACACTGAACATACCAAACACACCGAACACACCAAACACACCGACCACACTGAACATACCAAACACACTGAACATACCAAACATGCTGAACACACCAAACACATTGAACATACCAAACATACTGAACATACCAAACACACTGAACATACCAAACACACCGAACACACCAAACACACCGAACACACTGAACATACCAAACACACTGAACATACCAAACATACTGAACACACCAAACACATTGAACATACCAAACATACTGAACACACCAAACACATTGAACATACCAAACATACTGAACACACCAAACACATTGAACATACCAAACATACTGAACATACCAAACATACTGAACACACCAAACACATTGAACATACCAAACATACTGAACACACCAAACACACTGAACATACCAAACATACTGAACATACCAAACACACTGAACATACCAAACATACTGAACACACCAAACACACTGAACATACCAAACATACTGAACACACCAAACACATTGAACATACCAAACATACTGAACACACCAAACACACTGAACATACCAAACATACTGAACACACCAAACACACTGAACATACCAAGCACACTGAACACACCAAACACATTGAACATACCAAACATACTGAACACACCAAACACATTGAACATACCAAACATACTGAACACACCAAACACATTGAACATACCAAACATACTGAACATACCAAACACACTGAACATACCAAACACACCGAACACACCGAACACACTGAATATACCAAACACACTGAACACACCAAACATACCAAACACACCGAACACACCAAACATACTGAACACACCAAACACACTGAACATACCAAACACACCAAACACACTGAACATACCAAACACACCAAACACACCAAACATACTGAACACACCAAACACACTGAACATACCAAACACACTGAACATACCAAACACACCGAACACACCAAACATACTGAACACACCGAACACACCAAACACACTGAACATACCAAACACACTGAACACACCAAACACACTGAACATACCAAACACACTGAACACAACAAACATACCAAACACACTGAACACACCAAGCACACTGAACACACCAAACATACCAAACACATTGAACACACCAAACATACCAAACACACTGAACACACCAAACACACTGAACATACCAAGCACACTGAACACACCGAACATACCAAACACACTGAACACACCAAACACACTGAACACACTGAACACACCAAACATACTGAACACACCAAACGCACTGAAAACACCAAACATGCTGAACACACCGAACACACCAAACACACTGAACACACCAAACACACTGAACACACCAAACACACCGAACATACCAAACACACTGAACACACCAAACATACTGAACACACCAAACACACTGAACATACTGAACACACCGAACACACCAAACACACTGAACATACTGAACACGCCGAACACACCAAACACACTGAACATACTGAACACACCGAACACACCAAACACACTGAACATACTGAACACACCGAACACACCAAACACACTGAACACACCGAACACACCGAACACACTGAACATACCAAACACACTGAACATACCAAACATACTGAACACACCAAACACATTGAACATACCAAACATACTGAACACACCAAACACACTGAACATACCAAACATACTGAACACACCAAACACACTGAACATACCAAACATACTGAACACACCAAACACATTGAACATACCAAACATACTGAACATACCAAACACATTGAACATACCAAACATACTGAACATACCAAACATACTGAACACACCAAACACACTGAACATACCAAACATACTGAACATACCAAACATACTGAACACACCAAACACATTGAACATACCAAACATACTGAACACACCAAACACACTGAACATACCAAACATACTGAACACACCGAACACACTGAACATACCAAACATACTGAACACACCAAACACACTGAACATACCAAACATACTGAACACACCAAACACACTGAACATACCAAGCACACTGAACACACCAAACACATTGAACATACCAAACATACTGAACACACCAAACACATTGAACATACCAAACATACTGAACATACCAAACACACTGAACATACCAAACACACCGAGCACACCGAACACACTGAACATACCAAACACACTGAACACACCAAACATACCAAACACACCGAGCACACCAAACATACTGAACCCACCAAACACACTGAACATACCAAACACACCGAACACACCAAACACACTGAACATACCAAACACACTGAACATACCAAACACACCGAACACACCAAACATACTGAACACACCAAACACACTGAACATACCAAACACACTGAACATACCAAACACACCGAACACACCAAACATACTGAACACACCGAACATACCAAACACACTGAACACACCAAACATACCAAACGCACTGAACACACCAAACACACTGAACATACCAAACACACTGAACACACCAAACATACCAAACACACTGAACACACCAAGCACACTGAACACACCAAACATACCAAAAACATTGAACACACCAAACATACTGAACATACCAAACACACTGAACAAACCAAACACACTGAACACACCAAACACACTGAACACACCAAACATACTGAACACACCAAACACACTGAACACACCGAACATACCAAACACACTGAACACACCAAACACACTGAACACACCAAACACACTGAACACACCGAACATACCAAACACACTGAACACACCAAACATACTGAACAAACAGAACACACCAAACACAATGAACACACCAAACACACCGAACATACCAAACACTCCGAACATACCAAACACACTGAACACACCAAACACACTGAACACACCAAACACACCGAACATACCAAACACACTGAACACACCGAACATACCAAACACACTGAACACACCGAACATACCAAACACACTGAACACACCAAACATACTGAACACACCAAACACACTGAACACACCAAACACACTGAACACACCGAACATACCAAACATACTGAACACACCAAACATACTGAACACACCAAACACACTGAACATACTGAACACACCGAACACACCAAACACACTGAACACACCAAACACACCGAACACACCAAACACACCGAACATACCAAACACACTGAACACACCAAACACACTGAACACACCAAACACACTGAACACACCGAACATACCAAACACACTGAACACACCAAACACACTGAACACACTGAACATACCAAACACACTGAACACACCAAACATACTGAACACACCAAACACACCAAACACACTGAAAACACCAAACATGCTGAACACACCGAACACACCAAACACACTGAACACACCAAACATACTGAACACACCAAACATACCAAACACACTGAACACACCAAACACACTGAACACACCAAACATACTGAACACACCGAACATACCAAACACACTGAACACACCAAACATACTGAACACACCAAACACACTGAACACACCAAACATACTGAACACACCAAACACACTGAACACACCAAGCACACTGAACACACCAAACATACCAAAAACATTGAACACACCAAACATACTGAACATACCAAACACACTGAACAAACCAAACACACTGAACACACCAAACACACTGAACACACCAAACATACTGAACACACCAAACACACTGAACACACCGAACATACCAAACACACTGAACACACCAAACACACTGAACACACCAAAAACACTGAACACACCGAACATACCAAACACACTGAACACACCAAACATACTGAACACACCAAACACACTGAACACACCAAACACACTGAACACACCAAACACACCGAACATACCAAACACTCCGAACATACCAAACACACTGAACACACCAAACACACTGAACACACCAAACACACTGAACACACCAAACACACCGAACATACCAAACACACTGAACACACCGAACATACCAAACACACTGAACACACCGAACATACCAAACACACTGAACACACCAAACACACTGAACACACCAAACATACTGAACACACCAAACACACTGAACACACCAAACATACTGAACACACCAAATACACTGAACACACCAAATACACTGAACACACCAAACACACTGAACACACCAAACACACTGAACACACCAAACATACTGAACACACCAAGCATACTGAACACACCAAACACACCAAATACACTGAACATACCAAACATACTGAACATACCAAACACACTGAACACACCAAACACACTGAACACACCGAACATACCAAACACACTGAACACACCAAACACACTGAACATACCAAACATACTGAACACACCAAACACACTGAACATACCAAGCACACTGAACACACCAAACACATTGAACATACCAAACATACTGAACACACCAAACACACTGAACATACCAAACATACTGAACACACCAAACACACTGAACATACCAAGCACACTGAACACACCAAACACATTGAACATACCAAACATACTGAACACACCAAACACACTGAACATACCAAACATACTGAACACACCAAACACACTGAACATACCAAACATACTGAACACACCAAACATACTGAACATACCAAACACACTGAACATACCAAACACACCGAGCACACCGAACACACCGAACACACTGAACATACCAAACATACTGAACATACCAAACACACTGAACACACCAAACACACTGAACACACCGAACATACCAAACACACTGAACACACCAAACACACTGAACATACCAAACATACTGAACACACCAAACACACTGAACATACCAAGCACACTGAACACACCAAACACATTGAACATACCAAACATACTGAACACACCAAACACACTGAACATACCAAACATACTGAACACACCAAACACACTGAACATACCAAGCACACTGAACACACCAAACACATTGAACATACCAAACATACTGAACACACCAAACACACTGAACATACCAAACATACTGAACACACCAAACATACTGAACATACCAAACACACTGAACATACCAAACACACCGAGCACACCGAACACACCGAACACACTGAACATACCAAACACACTGAACACACCAAACATACCAAACACACCGAGCACACCAAACATACTGAACACACCAAACACACCAAACACACTGAACATACCAAACACACTGAACAAACCAAACACACTGAACACACCAAACACACTGAACACACCAAACATACTGAACACACCAAACACACTGAACACACCGAACATACCAAACACACCAAACACACTGAACACACCAAACACACTGAACACACCAAACACACTGAACACACCAAACATACTGAACACACTGAACACACCAAACATACTGAACACACCAAACACACTGAACACACCAAACATACTGAACACACCAAACATACCAAACACACTGAACACACCAAACACACTGAACACACCAAACATACTGAACACACCAAACACACTGAACACACCAAACACACTGAACACACCAAACATACTGAACACACCAAACACACCAAATACACTGAACACACCAAACACACTGAACACACTGAACACACCAAACATACTGAACACACCAAGCATACTGAACACACCAAACACACCAAATACACTGAACATACCAAACATACTGAACATACCAAACACACTGAACACACCAAACACACTGAACACACCGAACATACCAAACACACTGAACACACCAAACACACTGAACACACCAAACATACTGAACACACTGAACACACCGAACACACCAAACACACTGAACACACCAAACATACCAAACACACTGAACACACCAAACATACTGAACACACCAAACATACTGAACACACCAAACACACTGAACACACCGAACATACCAAACACACTGAACACACCAAACACACTGAACACACCAAACACACTGAACACACCGAACATACCAAACACACTGAACACACCAAACATACTGAACACACTGAACACACCAAACATACTGAACACACTGAACACACCGAGCACACCAAACACACTGAACACACCAAACATACTGAACACACCAAACACACCAAACACACTGAACACACCAAACGTACTGAACACACCAAACACACCAAATACACTGAACACACCAAACACACCAAACACACTGAACACACCAAACATACTGAACACACCAAACACAGCAAATACACTGAACACACCAAACAAATTGCACACACTGAACACACCAAACACACTGCATACACAACGGGTGTCAGTGGGTCAGTAAATCAGTGGATTAGTGAGTCAGTGGGTCAGTGAGTCAGTGGGTCAGTGAGTCAGTGGTTCAGTGAGGGTCTCCTGGTGTTCCTCCTCAGTTCTGACTCTTTAACTCATTTCTCATGATTAATCAGTGAGTTACATGTTCCGAAATCAAATCCAGTTATCAAGGAAGGAACAGTTGAAGATGATGATGGCTCAGACTGGATGTGTTCTTGTTTTTTTTCAGCAGGTGTCGAGATTGAGTGAAGGAGGTGTGATGTTCCTGAAGGTTCTCACTCTCATGTAGGTGTGTGGTGTCTGTCAGCTCACTCACTTCCTCATTTACTGCAGTAATGTTTGAGTCTGTAGAATCAAAATCACTCAAAAATGTGAAAGCTAATAACGAGTGATCTCTATTACATGATAATAACGAGCATCATGCTAGCTGGAGGGTTTTAGCCTTGTTCTGCCCTCTGGGACAAATAAAGTTTTTTGAATTGAATCGAATTAAATTGACAATTCCAATATTTCTCTCTGTGGTGCCTTTACCTTCACAGCAGTAACGTCTCAGATCTCACGTTCCTCTCAGACCTGTCTGCTCTCCGGTTCCTCGGCCATCATGTCTTTTCTTGTGAGTTTAACTCTCATCTCTGCTAATTAATATTTTTGCTTATAGCAGCTGCTTCTCCTCCGAGACTCCTCTTAATTAATCATTTATAAATCTGCAGTTTATTCGTCTCTGCCTTTGGCACCGGCTGCGTTGGGAAAGTGTGAATGATTAGTTACAGGAATGAACGCTGCACACACTCCCACCATCGTCATGCCTCATGTTTTTAACTGATTAGTGCCTCACACAAAGCAGCTTTTTAATTTTACACAGCGCTTCATTGCACATTCATTTTAAACACTGATTCTGGAGCGAGTTGATTTCAGCCTGTTAGAAAAGTCTCCATCTGTCTGAGGTTATGGGTCTCTAACGAGGACTCTGACCTCACAAAACTCAGTTAAATGAATAATAATATCAGAGTATTGTATTTTATATAAATATTTCTCCTAAACCTGTGTAAATGTGTTTAACACCCAGTACTTAAAGTTTCTTTGAAATGTTTAAACTTGTCCTGAGTCTCATTCTAGAGATTTGGGGGTAAATGGACATTTTTCTATTTTAAACATTCTCAGTACTCCTGTATGAATCTGATTTTGTGGGCGGAGCTACATATACGCTCAGATAGTGACTCTGTAAAATCTGAATCATTAGCGGATGACGATATGCCACTTGGGAATCCGTTAACTTCTAGAGCAGAGCTTCCCAAACTTCAGAGGGGTAAGGCCCCCCAAATACATAGCAAAAGCTCCACGACCCCCCCCACACACACACACACCTCTTTGTTTAAAAAATACAGTATATTGATTAATAGTATAAAGATATATTTATACAAATATTTGTATATTAGTTATATTTAATAAAGCAGATTGTCTCTTTGCACAAAATTATCAACATTTATTAACCAGTTTGTAAGAATTCCATGTGAATTATGAGAACTACCATAAAATGTAATATTTTTATATGCTGGTAAAAATAAGATGATGTAAACATTCTTTACAAATATATTTAAATCCTTAACACTACATACTGTCTGCATACTATTTACAATTATATTGAATCAAAGTGTGTAACAGAAGCTTTTTATATTCTATTCTAAAATATTTTAATTATTTTAATATTTTGATTTAGCCTAGCTACGGCCCCCCTGCAATACCGCTACGGCCCACAGTTTGGAAAGCACTGTTCTAGAGCATATATGCTAAGCTAGTTAACTTGAAAGGTTGCTGGATGTCATGGTAACTCTGGACAATATTCCGACAGGTTTAAATAAATCAGTAAGAAAATGAGGAAGTAACTCGATTTCCAGGTAACTTGCTTTGTTTGTGAATGTTAACATGATCATAATGCAGCTTCACACAAAGAATTCCAGAAATAAATGATAGATTTTATTATTTTAAGTTTATCCCTAATGAGTAGTTGGCTCAGTAGCTGGTGTATTAGCTAGATATGAGAAGATTAAGGACAGCAGGAGGAAGGTCCTGCATATTCATGTGCAGTATATTTATAGATCCTGGTGTTTTGAATGAGGATAAAGATGTAGAGATGTAACTCGTCTCATTTAAGCTTATTTATTGCTCTCGTGAGTTAACAGCTAGAAAAATAAAGTAATCCAAGTGACAGAAAGCATTGTGAGAGGCTCTTTATAATATTCTCCTCATTACACCATGTCCTGCTCTCCAGTTAAACCAGTGAAACCTCTACTGGCTCAGCTAGCATCACATCTCACTGACCCTCCTGGACCAGTAGCATCGTTTACCTTGACACTCTCATCTCTGTGGACGCTATAGGTCAGAGCAGAGATGTGGACCGACTCTAAACGCAGGAACTCCATCAGCCCGCTGATATAAGCAGCTCTTCATGCTGTTCATCTTCACACCAGGAAGTTCAGCAAGTCGTAATTCCTTAAATCCCACAGGCTTAATGTTAACCAGCTCATCTAATAACTTTAACTGGAAGCTCACTGTGAGCCATGCAGCAGGTAAACAGGACTTTAGAGAACGTCAGGTGAATATCGGCGTGTGAATTGTCAGGGTGAAGCAGTGGCGTCCCTCACTGATAACACTGACAGGAAATAATAATCCGGACAGGAAAAGAGACAGGACAAGAAATGGAGTGGGGTTCATCTTCAGTAATCACATTCAACTGCATTCAGCTGAGAGCTGTGTGTGTGTGTGTGTGTGTGTGTGTGTACGTCTGTATTGTCTACACAACAAGAACCAATCACTTGTATTGAAATGCATCTCAATTTCCTCCTTTTCTAATAGTGAAGTGTGCATTAAAGCGTCACGCAGATGAGCGTTTAAACGAGACAGAGAGCTGGCGAGCATCCTGCTGCCTCATCTCCTTCCTCATTACCCACAATGCCTCACTCAGGCACAGCGCTCATGTCTCTGTTATCATTCTGAAGAGATGGTGTCTGCGTCCTGCTCCCTCTGAAGGTGACACTGAGAAGGTTTCTGTAGAGCTGAGTTCTGCACTCTGATTGGTCAGAAAGTGTTGATTAAAAAACTGCGGCTCTGACTGTGGAGCAGCTGAACATCACAGCTTTATTTAGAATTAATACACTCACTCTGATACCTTATCGTTTCTATAGCAACAGCAGGGACATGTACAGCGAATAAATTACAAAGAAAAACATGTAATTGATGAATGATGTGGTGATGTTTCCTGTGAGGAGAAGTGTGTGTGTGTATGAGTTGTGGAAGAAGTCTCCTGTGTCAGCGCTGTGTAACAGTCAGATGCTGTAGTGTAATAACCGTATGAAGCGTGTCAAGAGTAAAGAGTCCATCACATGTTCGCTACACATGGCTGTGTGGGCGTGTCCGAGTCCAGATCTCATAACATATAAAGGATTCTCCAGCGGAATGAACCCAAAGAACCCTGGGAGAACCCTGGGAGAGCTTCTCTTCATTCCTGCGGTACCTTGTGTTGTTCCAATGGCATTCTAAAGGTCTGGAAGTGTTAGAATCACACTGTAGGTCTGATTATTAGGCGCTCAGACAGCATCACAATCTCCAGCTCTCTTTCTGCGGTCGTTTAGAACTGATGAATGTGTTCGCACTGGCTGCTGACCCGAGCTGTAAGAAATCTGATTCCTCGCTGTGTTTCAAACACTAACATCTCTCTGCTATTTTCTCTGGCAGCCCACAGACAATATAATCCTCACAGCTGGCCCATAAATCTTACTTTAGCCCTTCAGGCCTTAAACAGTGTTGAGTGCTAGGAAAAGATATGAACTTTGTTCTGCTGCTGCTTTCCAAAGAAAGTCTTAGCGTGGAGCTATTCCTCAGATCAGAAATCCGACTCTGACAGCGGGGTATAATGCTGTAAGTTATTGCTTTAATTTTGATTTTCATTTCTCATAATTGCATTACGTTCAGCGCGTCCAGGGCGTGACGGTGAGGGGGAGAAAACCTCGCTGCAGCAAGCTCGCAGCATATCTGATGGTTTAGAGAGGAATTTCATCTAGGTTTGTGGAGTGTGTGCCATCGCTCGAGCTGGAAACGATCAGACCAAATGATCAGATGCGTGGAAGCAGCAGATCAAAGTGTTTATGGGAGAGAATCAGTAATCAGATGATCTGAAGATGGGGTGGAGTCATGGTGATGTGATTTTGGAGAAAGTGTAGGAGAATTCACATCAGATTAATTATTTTAATTATTATTTTGTTTTATTTGTGTTCAGGTAAACAGACTCCACACTTCATCCTCTGGCTGTCTGACGGCTCTCACGTGTGCGCTTCATGAATACGGGGTAAAGTTCATCTGGATAAAGCAAAAGAGAGTTTTATTTTCCTCGTAGCTGTTTCACTCACTCCATCTGCTCCATCTACCCAAAAACCTTCTGAAGAAGCAAAGTGTATCTCTACAACATCTACAGAACTCCAGGTGATGATGTTTACAGCTTTATCTTGATCCACAGCAGGGTTTAGTGAAGCAGCACTCAGATTTAAAGCCGGCAGATGGACATCACGGCGTCAGAACACAGCCAGTGGACAACAAACACGATGTAAACACGAGAACAGGTGAAGAACCATGAGAACTGACAGGAAATAAAGCACAGCATGAAGGGAGCAGGAGGAGAGGCCTGTTTAAACCAGATTACAGCTTTAGGTTCAGATCTGTAAACTATATGACAGATATAAACGTCTGGTTTCTGCACTGAGCATCTCACCAACATCAAATAATGACCCAGCTTCACCTCTGACTGATACTGGAGACTCCTTACACACGTGATACATAAATGTCTGTAAAAAGGTTAACCTGAGTGTGTGTCATGCATGTCCCTGTGAAGGAGCTGTTGCTATGGAAACGATAAGGTATCAGAGTGAGTGCATTAATATAAACCTGTGCTACTGTCAGAGCTGCTGTTAGAGAGAATTAATCAACACCTTCTGACCAATCAGAGAGCAGATCGTGTCCTAAGGTTCTAACAGCAGGTCTTTACAGAACTCATGCTGTAATCTAACAGCATAATAATGTTACTTGAAGCTGATTGTTGGATTGTACCTCAGCTCGTGCAATCACACATGACGCATACTGATGATGTCACACACAGAACCCAGTGACATCATCACGGGAATTTGTTAGCTCTGCATAAGACAATAATGTGAAGTGAAGCGACTCAGCAGGTAGCAAGCTTAATAAGAATCGAATTTTACCAGCGTTTATCCGTCCGTCTGTGTGCCATGCCACGACTCGGCCCACGTGTCCAAACCTACACAGCAAAATGACTCGCTAATCTGTTTAGTTATTTGAAAGAAATTGGGTCGTGTGCCAGCAAAGGGGATTTTCTTGACTGTTGAGAGTGTGGAGTCGCCCGTTCCTGGCTCCTCGGTGTAATTACTCTGACTGAGCCGTGGCCACGGGGCCTGTGTGCAGCGCTGCTTTTTAAACTGTAAATTATGAAGGATTAGCATTTATGAATTTTAAATCAGGGCTGCAGTAGGAGACACTAAAGCTGCTTAGCGATTGCAAACGGCAGCATTTGAGCAGGCCAGCTCACTAGGAAAAAAAGTGTGTACACTGCTGACTGCAGTTTTAAGTGAATTTGGAGGTGACATCTTAACATCTCAACATCTCAACATCAGACATGGTGTAGAAGGAGCCTGTGACATGACATGAGTCTCTCTCTCTCTCTCTCTCGCTCTCTATCCATCATCGCAGAGTCTCCGCCGCTCACGAAAGTGTCATACTGAGCAGAATATCCGATGAGCGATTATGTTAATGTGTCAGCTGATCCATGCTAAATTATGCATCATGGATTAATGTGACACAAAGTCATCAATTAGACTCTGGATCAACATTTAAAAAGTGTGACACAATGCAATACTTCCTGCTCGTCCCACACAAAGAACTCTCGCTATTCTTAAGATCAAGTCTCTCCATAGTTGCACCTGATGCTTTCAAGGACGACCTTCTCCATCCTTTCTGTGTTATAACACATTATTCCAGAGCTTGTGTGTGCTCTCTGGACACTGCTTTGTGCAGGACAGAAACATTCACATCCAACCTGAATAACCCTCATCACCTCAACCCCAGACACGCTGGAACATCTGATCCATACACAGCTGGGCTTCAACAAAACCATGTCAGCTTTGTACGGGTCGTGGCTGCGAGAGGAAGTGGAGGAGATTCGTTTCCTTTCAGACTGGAGTTCAGCTTCAGCTAATCACAGTGATGATTAGTACATAGGGCTCTTCAGGGTTCTTACAGGAGACTGGAACTGAGAAGAGGAACCCAAATCAACACTGGTTCTTTAATTAGAGTTCCTGAGTTCCTAAGTGCAAAGGAGCCTGATCATCACAGGGTTTTACATGAAGGTGATTAAAGGCGTTACAGGTAAACTCCGCCCTCAAACACTACATATTACCTCATAAAATGTGAATGTTTTTGTGTTTCTGATCATCTCAGATTATTCCTGTGAGAAGCTCAGCACTGGTTCCCTTTTAGAAAGCTAGATGGAGCTCTAATGTATAATCACTTATTTATTTATTGCTGCAGAAAATTGTTTGAGAATAATATTAAAAAGGAAAAGGTTCCCTGGTGGTTCTTCTTGTCTGAAAGGAAAAGGTTTTGCTGGCGCAACCACAGAAGTGTTTAAGAGAACCTCAGAATGAGATCAGAGCTGATGTGAATAATGAGAAGTAACATACACTAATAAAGATATTATTTGTGATGAAGATGTAATGAAGAAGTGGTGAAGAAGTCATGGACCTTTCAGTAGAATGTGTTCTAGCACAATATCTTTGGCTTGAAGATCTTTTCTGAGATCAAGACACTAACGTTCAGACTGCGGTGAGAAAAAGAGAAAAAAACTAAACTGAAGAAAAAAGCAGAGCAGAAGGAAAACTCCAGCGAACGCATCAATTTGTTGTTAACATGAAAAAGTGTTTGTTTGTAAAGCTCGGCCTCCTGAAGGTTCCTCTCCTCGGCTTGGAGGCAGAAATGGACGTAGCGTATTGATTTTCTTTCAGAGCGGATCGCATCGATTCCCGTGAGGACGACAGACACGTCCAGCTGGCAGTGTCCTCCGGGACACGCCGAGGAGAGACGTTAGGGTCCGACTCGTCTCCCAGCGGGCGTGTGGGCCTCATTACTCACAACAGGGTTCTCTCGCACGCCTCTACCCCCAAATTAAACGGAGAGCTTTTTAATTATTTATCGATACTGCAACAGCCAGCGGATCGATCCACGTGAATGGTTTTTAAACATAATGGGATCTGTCGGCCCGATGGACTTCAGCAACATCGATCGCAAAATCTTATGCGTTTTGATGCGAGTCTTAAGACACCCAATTATTTTTAATCAGTCGGAGTTTACAGGCTACGACGGAGAGCCGCATCTGACCGCCGCCCAGGACCAGCCATTAACCGTCCAGCGTCCATCAAGAAACCCTGAGATCACTGAGCTGCACTCCAAATAACACAAATGTTTAAATTCTTCTCCCAAAGGCACACTAAAGCAGACATTAAACATTTCACACCCTTTAGATTTAATTATAAAGACTTGAGTTTTACACAGATCAAAATTCTCACTTAGCAGGACACACACTGACCACCACACAGCTGCTGAGATCTGGACTCTTGGTCAGAAGCTGTTTATTCATTCTCTGTACAGTAGAGCAGCTGAACATCAGAGCTTCATTTATTCATTCATTTATTTATTTATTTATAATTAATGCACTCCTTCTAATACATTATAGTTTCTATAGCAACAGTGACATGTAGGGTGCAGCTCTGGTAGTGTGCTGGAACTTGAAGTTCTCCACATCTTCAGGACAGAGGAGTTTACACTTCACCGTGTTTCTCAGTAACATGAGCAGCTGAGATTATTCTCTTATAAACTTGAAGAGAGAGAATAAAGAGAGACTGCTGAGGGGACGAGTGTTTATAGCTGAAGAGAGAGAGAGAATAAAGAGAGACTGCTGAGGGGATGAGTGTTTATAGCTGAAGAGAGAGAGAGAATAAAGAGAGACTGCTGAGGGGATGAGTGTTTATAGCTGAAGAGAGAGAGAGAATAAAGAGAGACTGCTGAGGGGATGAGTGTTTATAGCTGAAGAGAGAGAGAGAATAAAGAGAGACTGCTGAGGGGATGAGTGTTTATAGCTGAAGAGAGAGAGAGAATAAAAAGAGACTGCTGAGGGATGAGTGTTCATAGCTGTAGAGAGAGAGAGAATAAAGAGAGACTGCTGAGGGATGAGTGTTTATAGCTGATAGAACAGAAGAGAGAACAGAAAGTGTCTGGTATCACTGAGGTTCCAGAACATCACACCTGACTATAAAGAGATAAAGAGATGAGATGTTGATTAACTTCCTGTGAAATAAAACACTCCAGGACCCAAAAAACCACACAAATAACATTAACTCTGCTTCTTCACATCACACACACACACACACATACACATCACACACACACACATCACACACACATCACACACACGCATCTGTGATTGAACAACACTACTACTTACGCTTCTGCTCACATCAATCAGGGCGATGCAGAAATCACCTCACACACAAATCGTGTTCATGTAAACACACACACACACACACACACAAACACACACATCACACACACAGTGTTTATTACTTTACTTTTATAAAGTTTTATATAAATTCAGCTTTCTTCCTCTCAGCTTCACCCTGTGTGTCTGAGTCAGTGTTAAAGATAAGAGCAGAAGAACACAGTAAATATTTCTTCAGTAGAATTCTTCTGTATTTTTATTCCTCCTGAAATCGTCCTGGAGGAAACTCTCATCACGAGCGTCTAGTTTTTTTCTTGATTTTTTATTGTGAATGTATTTTTCAGCATTAGTTCTGGTCTTCATCGTGTCCCAGAATGTAGAGTATAAAGCCCGGGGGATGCAAACTTTCACTCTGCTGACGAATTTCTGGGAGCGTCGGGTGGAGCCGAGTGTGTTTTTATTCCATCAGGAGTTATTAGTCTCACAATGAATCTAATTTCAGAGCAAAAACATTCGAGTGCAGCAGAATTCAGTGTTCCAGCTGCCACCAGTTCAGCAGCACATCAGAGAAATCTTCACACCAGTTCACCGGGAGAAAGCATCCGGTTCTTTATTCCTCAAAGCCAAGATATTAATGAAGAATCTCTGCGCAGTTCACTTACACCTTCATTCATCTGAAAGTGGCGAGTAAACAGCCGGAGGCTCGAGGAGACGGCGAGATGGGACACCACGACATGACGGAGGAAATCTAATGAGATTTGACTTCATCTCTCTCTTCTCCTGCTGCTGGAATTGGATTATTGGAAGCGGGACTTATTTGTACCAGGTGTGTATTGCAGCACAAAATAAATTCCCACCTTTTCAAATTTAAATCAGACCGAGGCGCTGCACCTAATCTGGGGCCGACGCCTCTGAAATAAATATATTATCGTGTTCTCCTCTGCACCGAGAGCGAGCATGTGCCGTGGCAGCAGGATTTCAGGGAAGTGTTTACCCCAAAAAAAACCCAGAATAAGCTTGATTCTCTTCCAAAACGCATAAACACTGGCATCCATATTCATCAGGATGAAGAAGGAGGAAGTAAAGACTGTGTTCTGTTCTTCTCTCTGACGTTCAGCAGATCCTCCATCCTCCTGCTTCATCTCTTCTAATCTGCTCTAATAGATTAGAGCTTATACTCTGTCTGAGTTTTTCAGAAAGAAACATAACTCTGAACAATATAGAAATATCAGTGGGGGGGGGTGAAAGAGAGAGAGAGAGAGAGAGAGAGAGAGAGAGAGAGAGAGAGAGTAATATGAGGTATAGAATAATTACTAAATTTGATGAATAAACTTTATTTATACATAAAATCTCATTTTTTAGTGAAATAAACACAAACTTACAAATCCACCATTAATCCAGCTCAGACTCTCCCTCTCTCTTTCTTTCTCTTGCTTTCTCTCTCTCTCTCCGCAAAATAGAAGAAATAAAATAAAATTCTCTTTTCTTCGGGTTTAATGTTCTGTACTGCTGAATTTAATCTCCCTTCTTGTTGTGGATGTTTCTGATTTTTGCTTTTTCTTGTCTGTTTTTCAGAAGAAAGCCTCTCTCTCTCTCTCTCTCTCTGTCTGTCTCTCTCTCTCTAGTTTCTCAGACTGTGTGTGTGCTGTGTGCTGAGGATTTTAACAGAAACTGGAAAAATGTATAGAGAAAAGCAAATTATACCTTTAACGGTTTTAGTGTGTGTGTGTGTGTGTGTGTGTGTGTATGTGTGTGTCAACAGCAGACCGTGCATTTCACACCTAGGTCTTCACTGGTGTCCTTCCTGAATTAATCCACCTCTATACCATCATTATGACGCCACGGCAATAGATACTAATCAACCGTTAAATAACAAAGTAAAAAAGAAATTAGTCTACAGTATTTCACACCTCACAAGGAATAGTCCATTTTATTACGGTTACTTTTCTCAATAAAGACATTCTTGATGCCGTATGCAGCAAACTGCAATCTCCGGAGGACGCAGCATCCGAAATGAGACACAGTGAATATAGAAACACTGTATATGGGCGGGTCACTGCCTCTGACTACTCCAATTATCCAATCAAAGGACGGGAAATTGCTGATGTAATCATACGCCTGCTAGATGGCCCCAGTGACACCAACTCCAAATCTGATTGGTTAATGGAACAGTTTCATTGCCACTTATTTTAAGCTCCGGGCGCCTGCACTATTGATTCTGAAGGCCTTAAGGCCGGGCAACACATGATGTCAGCCACTGTCTGAAATATGATTGGATAAATACTCTTATCATAAATATACACTACTGGAAGCAGCACAACCGAGAGAAAAGCTATGAAATGTAGAGAATAGACTATTGGGAATAATTTAATACACATTTATGGAAAAATATATTAAATATATTAAAATGCAAGTCAGTGATTCAGATCACTGCTGTTTAGGCCAGCAGAGAAGGACTTACTGACCCTGATGGTCCACCACTGGTGTGTGTGTGTGTGTTTGTTTGTCTGTCTGTGGAACGAAAGTAAAGAGAGAACAGCGTCACTCCTGATACAGTTCCTCAGGGTTCCACCATAAAACTTTGCTCCATGTTTTACAGTTTTCTCAGTGTGGACTGGCCAAACACACACACACAGAATTCCTTGTAATCGCTGACCTTTCTGCAGCCACGCACACTTCTACAGAGAAATAAAACAATTACGCAGAGTGTTTTTGGTGTTATTAAGTGAGGTTTCTCTTCCTGCGGATTTTCTCTGAAGGACGAACAATTCTGGTTCTGAAAAACGGAAATGTCGGGAAAATATTTTGACATGAAAAGAAAGAGAGGAAGCTTTACTTTGTGCTAAATTCTCCAGTTCTAATGGCTCATTAAAAAGATTTGGGAAAGCGAGAGCGAGGCAGAGGTGTGCCGGTCTGTGTTATTTTTAAAGGTAGAGCGTCTCTGAGGGATTCATTACCGCGTCCCGACTCGCCTTCGCTCCGCTCGCACCCGGTTAGCACAACCTCCTCAAATTACAGCTAATTGGACAATTACTCAAACTCAGAAAACCTCGGCACCGTGAGCCAACGAGGCCCCTAATAAACACCTTGTCTTCTCAATAAAAACAAGGAAGTCATTTACCTGACCCAAGAGGCACAATTTTTATCTGTGCTAAATTTATTTCCAAAATAATTGCAGCACGCGGCGTGAAAGAGAATATTAAAAAGGCGGCTGAGCAAAGGAAGAGTAATATGGGCCAACCGCAGGCCGGCTCTGTAGCCCAGTCTCCTGGGAGGAAGCTCATTTGTTCTGTAGATAGGAGCATCACACACACACACACACACACACACACACACGTAACTGTAATATTATTGCTGTCATGGCGTAATGAAATAATTACTGGTTTCCATGCACTCACATAAACAATCTCTCTCTCTCTCTCTCTCTCTCTCTGACACACACACACACACTTTAGGTCCTTCTGCTTTGAACCTCCACCCACATGGATTAAACCTTCTCTCTCTCTCTCTTTCTCTGTGTGTGTGTGTGTGTGTTTGTGAGGATGTTAATTAAAGAGGCAGGCTGATAAACTACACATGTTGTTTATACAGAATGAGGAGTTCTGTGTGTTTTGAAGGCCTCATCTAGCTAACGTTCCTCAGTGATTAGCACCAGAGGCTATGACCTGAATGATGCCATGTCCTCGTAAGAGCTGGAAGACAGGAAGTCCTACATCTCCCACAATCCCTTGCATCAGTTCAGCGTGGAGCGAAACTTGTGTGTGAATGATGGAGGAGATTTACTGCGAGTCTAAAATGAAACACAGATCCAAAACTCACCCCGGAGTCCAGTCTTACTACAGAGCTGCAGAGTCAACAGAAGAGAGAACTGGAAGTGAGTGGAATCCCTGATGTTCCACATCATCACACCTGACTATAAAGAGATAAAGAGTGTGATTAAAAAAGAAACCCAAATAAACTGTAACTCTAGTAACAGTCTGCTGTTATAACAGGCTCATGACACACAAGTGTCCTTATGACAGCTTATAATGTAATGAATGTGTAATGTAGCCTTGTGAACCATGAGTACGTTTAAACACTTCACACTGGATCAGGTTTCTATATCAGAACTAACACACATCCTGAACCCTGAACACAACAGATCTCTGTGACACTTAACCTAATGAACATACACTATATTGCCAAACGTTTTGGGACACCCCTTCAAATCATTGAGTTCAGGTGTTGTTTTTCAGGGGTTGGACTCGGCCCCTTAGTTCCAGTGAAAGGAACTCTTAATGCTTCAGCTTCATACCAAGACATTTTGGACAATTTTATGCTCTTTGTGGGAACAGTTCTGGGAACAGAGTCCTGACCTCAACCCCATAGAACACCTTTGGAATGAATTAGAGTGGAGACTGTGAGCCAGACCTTCTCGTCCAACATCAGTGCCTGACCTCACATATGCTCTTCTAAAGGAATGGTCAAAAATTCCCATAAACACACTCCTAAACCTTGTGGAAAGCCTTCCCAGAAGAGTTGAAGCTGTTATAGCTGCAAAGGGCGGGACAACTCCATATTACATTCATGTGCAAAGGCAGACGTCCCAAAACTTTTGGCCATATAGTGTAGCATAAGATGTGGACACAGTGTGATGTTAGGAGAAAAAGTTGGAGCTCAGAACCAAAATATTAACCAAAGACCTGCTGAGCTTCAAACATGATGCACTTCATCAGGAGTTTTTCTCAGACAAAGATCAACATGACGTCTATTTCACAAAGATTTGAGTTTTCACTCATCAGCCTACAGCAATGCATTTAACTAGATAACTAGATAACTATTGATACCCAGATTTAAATTCTGTTAGTCATCTTTTCCCCTTAACTTCAGTTTCCTGGCCAAAACATAGAGAAACCCAGCAGAGATCCTGGGGAACAAAGAGAGGAACGGAGAAGCCGAGGCCCTCAGAGTGAGCTGGAGATAAATGGTGTGGAATAAACGACAGCAGCAGCGTGAGAGACGACGAGAGAAAAACTCACAAATAATTAACTGAGTAAATATTGAGTGCAGAGGACTAATTACCTCACAAACGTCTGGGTGCTTTCTCATTACTGCTGCTGCTGGAGTTAACCATCACACACACACACACAATTTACTAACAAAACAAAAAACATTTATTTAAAAGATTATATTAAAGTCAGTAATCCTGAAGTAAAGAAGGAGATAAGTGTGTGACTTGTCATCAGAGCATAAAGAAAAAAATAAAACAAAACTTCTGTTTTAAATCACACACACACACACTAATTACACACACCTCAGACATCACAAACACACACATTTGTCCCTTTATGATGGGGGATTTTTTAGATAAAGGTCCATAGTTTCACCTGTTAGCTCCGCCCCCATGGTGTGTTCATGCAGTTTATTAGCTTTATAATATTGGAGTGAATGCAGTAAACACCTGGTATGCTCTGTGGTCAGACAAGACTCTAACTCATGGTCAAGACACGGGACACGTGACGTTCAGCACCAGACTCCTCAGCAGCTCCATACGATCGATGGCTTTCTCACGGCTACACACCTCTCACCCAGAGCGCTCCACCTCAGAAGAGACATAAACAAAGCTGAGAGAAAATTGTTTGAAAGCAAGAAATAAAAGTGTAAACTTCTCCAGCACTGAAAGAAGGATGAAAGACAGCAGACATTTCATAAAAAGGAAAACTTAATGCCATTAAAAGGGCTTCCTGTGGTATTTCTGTTCTCAGTGTTTCTATTCCACCATCTGAGCGATTTAATTGGGGCATCACACACACACACACACACACACACACACAAAGACATTTCTCCAATAATCTCCAGCCCACTGGCTAATGATAGCAGCTGTGAGGCAGGCATGCACCACTTCCAAGCTGATTTAAGTTTAACGAGCCGCTCCACCACCGCATCGATTCAAATCTATATTTGTCAGGACGCTCGCGCAGCATATATTAAATGGATAAGGACTCCTGATCCTCAGCAAAGTCTCTCAGAGATGGAGGAGAAGGCATTTAACAGGAAGCAGCGTCACATTTGTTGCGCGAGGGGAGCGCATCTTTCTCAGTCCACAGGCAGTGCAGGCGGATCTCCGTGTTCTCTCCGTCGTCTTCCTCTTCCCCAAATAAACACGCTTTACTGTGAGATTCATTCTGCTCTTTCGGGTCTTTATATCATCATATTGTTACCTTCTCTTCGTCTTAAACACGATCTGGCAGCAGGCTCAGACTGAAGGCACTGTGGTGTCTGCCATAATTATCCTCCTCTATCACTGTGAGCGGTGAGTTTCGTAATGAAACCACATTCTCCATCTGAAAAAACGCCTCACAATCAGCACAGAAACGGACTGTGGGAAAAAGAAAGAATATTTTTCATTAATTTATCTGTAGTGTTTGGATTAAAAATCACTAACTCAACTGTGAGAAATCTGATTGTGCTGATTTTGTTGTGTGTGTGTGTGTGTGTGTGTGAGAGAGAGAGAGAGAGAGAGAGAGAGAGAGAGAGAGAGAGACAGAGAGAGATGATGATGATGATGACGCAGAGTTACTGTTTATTTTTCTATAACAGAGTTCATAACAGTTTATAATGATGTCATAACATATGATAAAAGATGTAACAAAATATCAGCACAGGTCATGAGCTGTGATGAGAATCAGAAATGTTAATAATGCACATAATTCAGCACAGTTATAACACGAGATGGCATGTTTATAACATGTTTATGTCAAGTTTATTACACGCTGAAATGTTAATGAAGCGTAAGCTGATTGTTTAAGGAAGCAGTTTATTAACGCAGTAGTGTTTCTCTTTATCTCTAAATAAAGAAGCTCAGAGCAGCTGGACTCTCCTCCATCGCTCTGCTCGATGTAATTAAGTGTTAAATAAAGAAGCTCAGGAATGTTCTCAAACCCCGAGTGAGATCTAAAGCCCAGTGTAAAGAGAGAGAGGAAGGAGTGACCGCTTTCTGATGAACCAGTAAACTTTATCCCACACTTCACCAAACTTCATCTGCTTTCATTCTGATCTAGATAAGAAATGTTTTATTATTAGATCTGAGTGAGGTGTTTTCTTTCCTCCAGCTTCATGACTCGTTGAACATGTGAGACACTGTGACACTGTGACACTGTGACACTGAGACACTGAGACACTGTGAAACAGTGACACTGAGACACTGTGAGACTGTGACACTGTGACACTGAGACACTGTGAAACAGTGACACTGAGACACTGTGAGACTGTGACACTGAGACACTGTGACACTGAGACACTGTGACACTGTGAGACTGTGACACTGAGACACTGTGACACTGTGACACTGAGACACTGAGACACTGTGAAACAGTGACACTGAGACACTGTGAGACTGTGACACTGTGACACTGAGACACTGAGACACTGAGACACTGTGACACTGTGAGACTGTGACACTGAGACACTGTGACACTGAGACACTGTGACACTGAGACACTGTGACACTGTGACACTGAGACACTGTGACACTGAGACACTGTGACACTGAGACACTGTGACACTGAGACACTGTGAGACTGTGAAACAGTGACACTGAGACACTGTGACACTGAGACACTGTGAGACTGTGACACTGAGACACTGAGACACTGAGACACTGTGACACTGTGAGACTGTGACACTGTGACACTGTGACACTGAGACACTGAGACACTGTGACACTGTGAGACTGTGACACTGTGACACTGAGACACTGTGACACTGTGACACTGTGAGACTGTGACACTGTGACACTGTGAAACAGTGACACTGAGACACTGTGACACTGAGACACTGTGACACTGTGACACAGTGACACTGAGACACTGAGACTGTGACACTGAGACACTGTGAGACTGTGACACTGTGACACTGAGACACTGTGAAACAGTGACACTGAGACACTGTGACACTGTTACACTGAGACACTGTGACACTGTGACACTGTGAGACTGTGACACTGTGACACTGTGAAACAGTGACACTGAGACACTGTGACACTGAGACACTGTGACACTGTGACACTGTGACACTGTGAAACAGTGACACTGAGACACTGACACTGAGACACTGTGACACTGTGACACAGTGACACTGAGACACTGTGAGACTGTGACACTGAGACACTGTGAGACTGTGACACTGTGACACTGAGACACTGTGAAACAGTGACACTGAGACACTGTGACACTGTTACACTGAGACACTGTGACACTGACACTGTGACACTGAGACACTGTGACACTGAGACACTGTGACACTGAGACACTGTGAAACAGTGACACTGAGACACTGTGACACTGAGACACTGTGACACTGAGACACTGTGAAACAGTGACACTGAGACACTGTGACACTGAGACACTGTGAGACTGTGACACTGTGAGACTGAGACACTAAGAGACAGACACTGAGTCTGAGACACTGTGAGTCTGAGACACTGTGAGTCTGAGACACTGTGAGACTGTGACACAGACTGTGACACTGTGAGACTGAGACACTAAGAGACTGTGACACTAAGAGACTGAGACACTGTGAGTCTGAGACACTGTGAGACTGAGACCTTGTGAGATTGTGACACTGAGACTGTGACACTGTAAGACTAAGACACTGTGAGACTGTGACACTGAGAGACAGGGACACTGTGAGACTGAGACACTGTGAGACTGAGACACTGACACTGTGAGACTGAGACACTAAGAGACTGAGACATGGTGAGACTGTGACACTAAGAGACTGAGACACTGTGAGACTGAGACACTGTGAGACTGACACAGAGACACTGTGAGACTGAGACACTGTGAGACTGTGACACTAAGAGACTGAGAGACTGTGGGACTGAGACACTGAGAGACTGAGACACTGACACTGAGGCTAAGACACTGTGAGACTGACACTGAGAGACTGAGACACTGTGCGACTGAGACATTGAGAGACTGAGATACTGTGACACTGAGACACTGTGAGACTGACACTGAGAGACTGAGACACTGTGCGACTGAGACATTGAGAGACTGAGATACTGTGACACTGAGACACTGTGAGACTGACACTGAGAGACTGAGATACTGTGACACTGAGACATTGAGAGACTGAGATACTGTGACACTGAGAGACAGTGACACTGTGAGACTGAGACATTGTGAGACTGAGACACTGAGACTGAGACAGACACTGAGAGACAGCAACACTGTGAGACTGAGACATTGTGAGACTGAGACACTGTGGCACTGAGAGACAGAGACACTGAGACTGTGACACTGTGATACTGAGACTGTGACACTGCGAGACAGACACTGTGAGACTGAGAGACAGAAACACTGTGAGACTGAGACATTGTGAGACTGAGACACTGTGAGACTGAGACATTGTGACACTGAGAGACTGAGACACTGTGACACTGAGACTGAGACACTGAGAGACAGCAACACTGTGAGACTGAGACATTGTGAGACTGAGACACTGTGGCACTGAGAGACAGAGACACTGAGACTGTGACACTGTGAGACTGTGATACTGAGGCTGTGACACTGCGAGACATAGACACTGTGAGATTGAGAGACAGAAAC
>NC_080719.1:467500-522500 GCF_019097595.1 Hemibagrus wyckioides
CAACACGATACAACACGATACGACACAACACGATACAACACAACACGATACAACACAATACGACACAACACGATACAACACAACACGATACAACACGATACAACACAACACGATACAACACGATACAACACGATACAACACAACACGATACAACACGATACGACACAACACGATACAACACAACACGATACAACACGATACAACACGATACAACACAACACGATACAACACAATACGACACAACACGATACAACACAACACGATACAACACGATACAACACAACACGATACAACACAACACGATACAACACGATACAATACGATACAACACAACACGATACAACACGATACGACACAACACGATACAACACAACACGATACAACACAACACGATACAACACGATACAACACAACACGATACAACACAACACGATACAACACAACACAACACGATACAACACGATACAACACAACACGATACAACACAACACAACACAACACGACACGATACAACACAACACGATACAACACAACACAACACGATACAACACAACACGATACAACACAACACAACACAACACGACACGATACAACACGACACGATACAACACAACACGATACAACACAACACGATACAACACGATACAACACGATACAACACGATACAACACAACACGATACAACACGATACAACATGATACAACACAACACGATACAACACAACACGATACAACACAACACAACACAACACGACACGATACAACACGACACGATACAACACAACACGATACAACACAACACGATACAACACAACACGATACAACACGATACAACACAACACGATACAACACGATACAACATGATACAACACAACAAGATACAACACAACACGATACAACACAACACAACACAACACGACACGATACAACACGACACGATACAACACAACACGATACAACACAACACGATACAACACGATACAACACGATACAACACGATACAACACAACACGATACAACACGATACAACATGATACAACACAACACGATACAACACAACACGATACAACACGATACGACACAACACGATACAACACAACACGATACAACACGATACAACACAACACGATACAACACGATACAACACAACACGATACAACACGATACAACACAACACGATACAACACAACACAACACGATACAACACAACACGATACAACACAACACGATACAACACGATACGACACAACACGATACAACACAACACGATACGACACAACACGATACAACACAACACGATACAACACAACACGATACAACACGATACGACACAACACGATACAACACAACACGACACGATACAACAACACGATACAACACAACACGATACAACACGACACGATACAACACGACACGATACAACACGATACGACACAACACGATACGACACGATACAACACGACACGATACGACACGACACGATACAACACGACAACACGACACGATACAACACGACACGATACAACACGACACGATACAACACGATACAACACAACACGATACGACACAACACGATACAACACAACACGATACGACACGATACAACACAACACGATACAACACAACACGATACAACACAACACGATACAACACGACATGATACAACACAACACGATACAACACGATACAACACGATACAACATGATACAACACAACACGATACAAAACGACACGATACAACACGATACAACACAACATGATACAACACAACACGATACAACACAACATGATACAACACAACACGATACAACACAACATGATACAACACAACACGATACAACACGACACGATACAACACGATACAACACAACACGATACAACAACACGATACAACAACACGATACAACACAACACGATACAACACGATACAACACGACACGATACAACACGACACGATACAACACGACACGATACAACACAACACGATACAACACAACACGATACAACACGATACAACACAACACGATACGACACAACACGATACAACACAACACGATACGACACGATACAACACAACACGATACAACACAACACGATACAACACGACATGATACAACACAACACGATACAACACAACACGATATGACACGATACAACACAACACTATACAACACGATACAACACAACACGATACAACATGACACGATACAACACAACACGATACAACACAACACGATACAACACGATACAACACAACACGATACAACACAACACAATACAACACGATACAACACAACACGATACAACACAACACAATACAACACGATACAACACAACACGATACAACACAACACGATACAACACAACACGATACAACACAACACAATACAACACGATACAACACAACACGATACAACACAACACGATACAACACAACACGATACAACACGATACAACACAACACGATACAACACGATACAACACGATACAACACAACACGATACAACACGATACAACACGATACAACACAACACGATACAACACGATACAACACAACACGATACAACACAATACGACACAACACGATACAACACAACACGATACAACACGACACAACACGATACAACACAACACGATACAACACAACACGATACAACACGATACAACACAACACGATACAACACAACACGATACAACACGATACAACACAACACGATACAACACAACACAATACAACACGATACAACACAACACGATACAACACAACACGATACAACACAACACGATACAACACGATACAACACGATACAACACAACACGATACAACACGATACAACACGATACAACACAACACGATACAACACGATACGACACAACACGATACAACAACACGATACAACACAATACGACACAACACGATACAACACAACACGATACAACACGATACAACACAACACGATACAACACGATACAACACGATACAACACAACACGATACAACACAACACGATACAACACAATACGACACAACACGATACAACACGATACAACACAATACGACACAACACGATACAACACAACACGATACAACACGATACAACACAACACGATACAACACGATACAACACGATACAACACAACACGATACAACACGATACGACACAACACGATACAACACAACACGATACAACACAACACGATACAACACGATACAACACAACACGATACAACACAATACGACACAACACGATACAACACAACACGATACAACACGATACAACACAACACGATACAACACAATACGACACAACACGATACAACACAACACGATACAACACGATACAACACAACACGATACAACACAACACGATACAACACGATACAATACGATACAACACAACACGATACAACACGATACGACACAACACGATACAACACAACACGATACAACACAACACGATACAACACGATACAACACAACACGATACAACACAACACGATACAACACGATACAACACAACACGATACAACACAACACAACACAACACGACACGATACAACACAACACGATACAACACAACACGATACAACACAACACGATACAACACAACACAACACAACACGACACGATACAACACGACACGATACAACACAACACGATACAACACAACACGATACAACACGATACAACACGATACAACAACACGATACAACACGATACAACATGATACAACACAACACGATACAACACAACACGATACAACACAACACAACACAACACGACACGATACAACACGACACGATACAACACAACACGATACAACACAACACGATACAACACGATACAACACGATACAACACGATACAACACAACACGATACAACACGATACAACATGATACAACACAACACGATACAACACAACACGATACAACACGATACGACACAACACGATACAACACAACACGATACAACACGATACAACACAACACGATACAACACGATACAACACAACACGATACAACACGATACAACACAACACGATACAACACAACACAACACGATACAACACAACACGATACAACACAACACGATACAACACGATACGACACAACACGATACAACACAACACGATACGACACAACACGATACAACACAACACGATACAACACGATACAACACGATACGACACAACACGATACAACACGACACGATACAACACGACACGATACAACACGATACGACACAACACGATACGACACAACACGATACGACACAACACGATACAACACGACACGATACAACACGACACGATACAACACGATACGACACAACACGATACAACACAACACGATACAACACAACACGATACAACACGATACGACACAACACGATACGACACAACACGATACGACACGACACGATACGACACGACACGATACAACACGATACGACACAACACGATACGACACGATACAACACGATACAACACGACACGATACAACACGACACGATACAACACGATACGACACAACACGATACGACACGACACGATACGACACGACACGATACAACACGATACAACACGACACGATACAACACGACACGATACAACACGATACGACACAACACGATACGACACAACACGATACGACACAACACGATACAACACGATACAACACGACACGATACAACACGACACGATACAACACGATACGACACAACACGACACGATACAACACGACACGATACAACACGATACGACACAACACGATACAACACAACACGATACAACACAACACGATACAACACGATACGACACAACACGATACGACACAACACGATACGACACGACACGATACGACACGATACGACACAACACGACACGATACAACACGACACGATACAACACGATACGACACAACACGATACGACACGACACGATACAACACGATACGACACAACACGACACGATACAACACGACACGATACAACACGATACGACACAACACGATACAACACAACACGATACAACACAACACGATACAACACGATACGACACAACACGATACGACACAACACGATACGACACGACACGATACGACACGACACGATACAACACGATACGACACAACACGATACGACACGACACGATACGACACGATACGACACGACACGATACGACACGACACGATACAACACGACACGATACGACACGATACAACACAACACGATACGACACGATACAACACAACACGATACGACACGATACAACACAACACGATACGACACGATACAACACGACACGATACGACACGATACAACACAACACGATACGACACGATACAACACAACACGATACAACACGACACGATACAACACGATACAACACAACACGATACGACACGATACAACACAACACGATACAACACGACACGATACAACACGATACAACACAACACGATACAACACGATACAACACGATACAACACGATACAACACAACACGATACAACACGATACAACATGATACAACACAACACGATACAACACAACACGATACAACACGATACGACACAACACGATACAACACAACACGATACAACACGATACAACACAACACGATACAACACGATACAACACAACACGATACAACACGATACAACACAACACGATACAACACAACACAACACGATACAACACAACACGATACAACACAACACGATACAACACGATACGACACAACACGATACAACACAACACGATACGACACAACACGATACAACACAACACGATACAACACGACACGATACAACACGATACGACACAACACGATACGACACAACACGATACAACACGACACGATACAACACGACACGATACAACACGATACAACACAACACGATACAACACGATACAACACAACACGATACAACACAACACAACACGATACAACACAACACGATACAACACAACACGATACAACAAGATACAACACAACACGATACAACACGATACAACACAACACGATACAACACGATACAACACAACACGATACAACACAACACAACACGATACAACACAACACGATACAACACAACACGATACAACACGATACGACACAACACGATACAACACAACACGATACGACACAACACGATACAACACGATACAACACAACACGATACAACACGATACAACATGATACAACACAACACGATACAACACAACACGATACAACACGATACGACACAACACGATACAACACAACACGATACAACACGATACAACACAACACGATACAACACGATACAACACAACACGATACAACACGATACAACACAACACGATACAACACAACACAACACGATACAACACAACACGATACAACACAACACGATACAACACGATACGACACAACACGATACAACACAACACGATACGACACAACACGATACAACACAACACGATACAACACGACACGATACAACACGATACGACACAACACGATACGACACAACACGATACAACACGACACGATACAACACGACACGATACAACACGATACAACACAACACGATACAACACGATACAACACAACACGATACAACACAACACAACACGATACAACACAACACGATACAACACAACACGATACAACACGATACAACACAACACGATACAACACGATACAACACAACACGATACAACACGATACAACACAACACGATACAACACAACACAACACGATACAACACAACACGATACAACACAACACGATACAACACGATACGACACAACACGATACAACACAACACGATACGACACAACACGATACAACACAACACGATACAACACGACACGATACAACACGATACGACACAACACGATACGACACAACACGATACGACACAACACGATACAACACGACACGATACAACACGACACGATACAACACGATACGACACAACACGATACAACACAACACGATACGACACAACACGATACAACACAACACGATACAACACAACACGATACAACACGATACGACACAACACGATACGACACAACACGATACGACACGACACGATACGACACGACACGATACAACACGATACGACACAACACGATACGACACGACACGATACGACACGATACGACACGACACGATACGACACGACACGATACAACACGACACGATACGACACGATACAACACAACACGATACGACACGATACAACACAACACGATACGACACGATACAACACAACACGATACGACACGATACAACACGACACGATACGACACGATACAACACAACACGATACGACACGATACAACACAACACGATACAACACGACACGATACAACACAACACGATACGACACGATACAACACGACACGATACAACACGACACGATACAACACAACACGATACAACAACACGATACAACACGATACAACACAACACGATACAACACGATACAACACGACACGATACAACACGACACGATACAACACGACACGATACAACACGACACGATACAACACGATACAACACAACACGATACAACACAACACGATACAACACGATACAACACAACACGATACGACACAACACGATACAACACAACACGATACGACACGATACAACACAACACGATACAACACAACACGATACAACACGACATGATACAACACAACACGATACAACACAACACGATATGACACGATACAACACAACACTATACAACACGATACAACACAACACGATACAACATGACACGATACAACATGACACGATACAACACAACACGATACAACACAACACGATACAACACAACACGATACAACACGATACAACACAACACGATACAACACAACACGATACAACACGATACAACACAACACGATACAACACAACACAACACGACACGATACAACACAACACGATACGACACAACACGATATGACAACACGATACGACACGATACGACACGACACGACACGATACGACACGATACAACACGACACGACACGACACAACACAACACAACACGATACGATACAACACAACACTATACAACACAACACGATACAACACAACACGATACAACATGATACGACACGACACGACACGATACGACACGACACGATACAATACGATACAACACAACACTATACAACACGACACGATACGACACGACACGATACAACACGACACGACACGACACGACACGATACAACACAACACGATACAACACAACACGATACAACACAACACGATACAACACAACACAACACAACACGACACGATACAACACGACACGATACAACACAACACGATACAACACAACACGATACAACACGATACAACATGATACAACACAACACGATACAACACAACACGATACAACACGATACGACACAACACGATACAACACAACACGATACAACACAACACGATACAACATGATACGACACAACACGATACAACACAACACGATACAACACAACACGATACAACATGATACAACACAACACGATACAACACAACACGATACAACATGATACAACACAACACGATACAACATGATACAACACAACACGATACAACACAACACGATACAACACGATACAACACAACACGATACAACACAACACGATACAACACGATACGACACAACACGATACAACACAACACGATACAACACAACACGATACAACATGATACAACACAACACGATACAACACAACACGATACAACATGATACAACACGATACAACACAACACGATACAACACGATACAACACAACACGATACAACACGATACAACAGGATACAACACAACACGATACAACACAACACGATACAACACGATACAACACAACACGATACAACACGATACAACACAACACGATACAACACGATACAACATGATACAACACAACACGATACAACACAACACGATACAACACGATACGACACAACACGATACAACACAACACGATACAACACAACACGATACAACACAACACGATACAACATGATACAACACGATACAACACAACACGATACAACACGATACAACACAACACGATACAACACGATACAACACGATACAACAGGATACAACACAACACGATACAACACAACACGATACAACACGATACAACACAACACGATACAACACGATACAACACAACACGATACAACACAACACGATACAACACGATACAACACAACACGATACAACACGATACAACACAACACGATACAACACAACACGATACAACACGATACAACACAACACGATACAACACAACACGATACAACACAACACGATACAACACGACACAATACAACACGATACAACACGATACAACAGGATACAACACAACACGATACAACACAACACGATACAACACGATACAACACAACACGATACAACACGATACAACACAACACGATACAACACAACACGATACAACACAACACGATACAACACGACACAATACAACACGATACAACACGATACAACAGGATACAACACAACACGATACAACACAACACGATACAACACGATACAACACAACACGATACAACACGATACAACACAACACGATACAACACAACACGATACAACACGATACAACACAACACGATACAACACGATACAACACAACACGATACAACACAACACGATACAACATGATACAACACAACACGATACAACACAACACGATACAACATGATACAACACAACACGATACAACACAACACGATACAACATGATACAACACAACACGATACAACACAACACGATACAACACGATACAACACAACACGATACAACACAACACGATACAACACGATACGACACAACACGATACAACACAACACGATACAACACAACACGATACAACATGATACAACACAACACGATACAACACAACACGATACAACATGATACAACACGATACAACACAACACGATACAACACGATACAACACAACACGATACAACACGATACAACAGGATACAACACAACACGATACAACACAACACGATACAACACGATACAACAACACGATACAACACGATACAACACAACACGATACAACACGATACAACATGATACAACACAACACGATACAACACAACACGATACAACACGATACGACACAACACGATACAACACAACACGATACAACACAACACGATACAACATGATACAACACGATACAACACAACACGATACAACACGATACAACACAACACGATACAACACGATACAACAGGATACAACACAACACGATACAACACAACACGATACAACACGATACAACACAACACGATACAACACGATACAACACAACACGATACAACACAACACGATACAACACGATACAACACAACACGATACAACACAACACGATACAACACGATACAACACAACACGATACAACACGATACAACACAACACGATACAACACAACACGATACAACACGATACAACACAACACGATACAACACAACACGATACAACACAACACGATACAACACGACACAATACAACACGATACAACACGATACAACAGGATACAACACAACACGATACAACACAACACGATACAACACGATACAACACAACACGATACAACACGATACAACACAACACGATACAACACAACACGATACAACACAACACGATACAACACGACACAATACAACACGATACAACACGATACAACAGGATACAACACAACACGATACAACACGATACAACACAACACGATACAACACGATACAACACAACACGATACAACACGATACAACACAACACGATACAACACGATACAACACAACACGATACAACACGATACAACACAACACGATACAACACAACACGATACAACACGATACAACACAACACGATACAACACGATACAACACAACACGATACAACACAACACGATACAACACGATACAACACAACACGATACAACACAACACGATACAACACGATACAACACAACACGATACAACACGATACAACACAACACGATACAACACGATACAACACAACACGATACAACACGATACAACACAACACGATACAACACAACACGATACAACACGATACAACACGATACAACACAACACGATACAACACAACACGATACAACACGACACAATACAACACGATACAACACGATACAACACGATACAACACGATACAACACAACACGATACAACACGATACAACACAACACGATACAACACAACACGATACAACACGATACAACACAACACGATACAACACGATACAACACAACACGATACAACACAACACGATACAACATGATACAACACAACACGATACAACACAACACGATACAACATGATACAACACAACACGATACAACACAACACGATACAACATGATACAACACAACACGATACAACACAACACGATACAACACGATACAACACAACACGATACAACACAACACGATACAACACGATACGACACAACACGATACAACACAACACGATACAACACAACACGATACAACATGATACAACACAACACGATACAACACAACACGATACAACATGATACAACACGATACAACACAACACGATACAACACGATACAACACAACACGATACAACACGATACAACAGGATACAACACAACACGATACAACACAACACGATACAACACGATACAACACAACACGATACAACACGATACAACACAACACGATACAACACGATACAACATGATACAACACAACACGATACAACACAACACGATACAACACGATACGACACAACACGATACAACACAACACGATACAACACAACACGATACAACATGATACAACACGATACAACACAACACGATACAACACGATACAACACAACACGATACAACACGATACAACAGGATACAACACAACACGATACAACACAACACGATACAACACGATACAACACAACACGATACAACACGATACAACACAACACGATACAACACAACACGATACAACACGATACAACACAACACGATACAACACAACACGATACAACACGATACAACACAACACGATACAACACGATACAACACAACACGATACAACACAACACGATACAACACGATACAACACAACACGATACAACACAACACGATACAACACAACACGATACAACACGACACAATACAACACGATACAACACGATACAACAGGATACAACACAACACGATACAACACAACACGATACAACACGATACAACACAACACGATACAACACGATACAACACAACACGATACAACACAACACGATACAACACAACACGATACAACACGACACAATACAACACGATACAACACGATACAACAGGATACAACACAACACGATACAACACGATACAACACAACACGATACAACACGATACAACACAACACGATACAACACGATACAACACAACACGATACAACACGATACAACACAACACGATACAACACGATACAACACAACACGATACAACACAACACGATACAACACGATACAACACAACACGATACAACACGATACAACACAACACGATACAACACAACACGATACAACACGATACAACACAACACGATACAACACAACACGATACAACACGATACAACACAACACGATACAACACGATACAACACAACACGATACAACACGATACAACACAACACGATACAACACGATACAACACAACACGATACAACACAACACGATACAACACGATACAACACGATACAACACAACACGATACAACACAACACGATACAACACGACACAATACAACACGATACAACACGATACAACACGATACAACACAACACGATACAACACAACACGATACAACACGACACGATACAACTATTTCATCAGAAACACATCTCAGACTCTAATGACAGAAGGCTGTGGAGTAATGAGAGTTATTTTCCGTCTCAGTTACTCGTCACACACATCCACTTAGTTCCAGTCACTTCTTCAGTTTTCTAAAGACACAAAAATGTTGCAGATGTGAAGCACAGAGTCAGACTAGATCATCAGTCACACACACACACACACACACACACACACACACACACTCCCTGGCTGTGTGTTAATCTGTTCGGTCCTTCAAGCTTCTCTCTCTCTGTTCTGTCTGAAGCTGTCAGTAGAACACGTGTAAAACTAACGAGTTCACGTGTCGCGTCTGCGTACGCAGCCCGAGGCGAGCCGCGAGACGACAGAGACAAACAGCGAGGTGGTTAAGACGAGCGCCACGACTGTGTGATTTGATTTCACTGATCATCTGCACCGTGTGTATGTGGAGCGTGAGGAGGGAGAGGCTCGACGCTGCTGGAAATCCTGATGAAATCTCCGTCTGTGGTTCAGTGACAGATAAAACGCAGCACAGCGGTCAAGTCGGACCTGAGCGAAGCAGGGGGGGTGGGGTGGGGGGCTGGAGTCTGAGCTGATTTTTGTCTTTTTGTTTTTCACCTCCAGCTGATCACTTTACAAACTAAATACTGAAAACTAGCATCATAGAAACTTTCTAGAAACTGGATCTGAAGTGACTTATTTATTTATTTTATTTATTTATTTATTTATCATGTCCTTTTCTTTTTAAAGCAGAAGGTCTGATGTGAGTGACCGAGTGAAGCAGGAGCTCAGTGAGGAGCTGAAAACGTTCAGCAGATGAATATTTCAGGAGCGTTTTTCACGCTTTAACTTGGCTAATGTTTTTTCTCTGTTCCACAGTAAATGCAGCATAAACTTCCACTTGTTTACGGCCCGGGTCACTCTCGCATTTAAAGCGAGCGTAATAATGGATGTTGGCTGTAATTTATCCTGCGCCTGCATTATTGATGCGCTCCTCAGTCACAGCACCACTGAGAGGTTAAATGCAGTATTTCTGTTGTCATATAATATTTACCATCAAACCATCGCTATTGATTCCTTTTACTCTTTTATTTTTAATAAATAACTAAATATATAAACTCGCATTCTAAATATTTAATGCTCCAATCAGGCCTTGAAGCAGAAAGAAAGAAAGAAAGAAAGAAAGAAAGAAAGAAAGAAAGAAAGAAAGAAAGAAAGAAAGAAAGAAAGAAAGAAAGAGGGATGTAAGGGGAGGAAGTGAAAAAGACCAACAGACGGAAAGAAACAAGATCATTTACTGCCTGGATGCAGAGTGAAATTCCTTTCCTGTACATTTACATGTAAAGAAGAGGAGAGAGAGAGAGAGAGAGAGAAGGGAGAGAGAGAGAAGCAGAAATGGACACAGAGAAAGACACATAGAGAGAGACAGAGATAGAGGGAGAGGTCAGTGTGGTCTCTCTGAGCGTGTCTCCAGCAGCAGTCCTGTATCTGGTCACAGATCCTTCAGGATGTAGTTGCCGGACTCGGTGAGCTCTAACACACACAGGACAAATGACAGCATGAGAAACCGCTTCCCTCTCCTCCACAGAGCCATGGAGCCATCACAGAGGTGGAAAATGACAATTCCCCCAAAAGGTCATAGTCAGCGTCCGCTCCCGCTGATACCAGCTCACGGCCAATCTGACAATCTTAATTCAAACGGTGACATTCAGCTCCGCCCCAAACACACACACGGCTCTGTCTCTGCAGGTCGGAGCAGCAGGATGACCTTTAGCGCTTTGGGGAACTTCACAGAGTTTTAACACATGCTAATCAACAGGTTTCATTAACGAGGGGTTTTACACACACTGCAAAAGTTTGTACACCCCAGCAGAAAAGATACCTGATTTATTCTCCAGGATTCTGAGAGCTGGGTTTTGTAAACATTCCTGTTGAAATAAATAAATAATAATAAACAAATTATAATGAAGAAATTTTGCAGTAATTTTTTTTAAATGAACAGTAAACATGCAATAATGTGATGAAATCAAATAACCTCTAATAACATCGACATCTGCTCATTAACATCCTCTCAGGTGTGATATTTGTGATGATGATGATGGTGATGATGATGATGATGATGAGTGATGATGGTGATGATGATGGTGATGATTGATGATGAGTGATGATGATGAGTGATGATGATGGTGATGATTGATGATGAGTGATGACATTGATGATGGTGATGATGAGTGATGATGATGGTGATGACAAGGGTGATGATGATGGTGATGATGATGGTGATGATGATGAGTGATGATGATGATGGAGATGCTGATGATGGTGATGATGAGTGATGATGATGGTGATGATGATTGATGATGATGAGTGATGATGATGGTGATGATGGTGAGTGATGATGATTGATGATGATGAGTGATGATGATGATGGTGATGATGAGTGATGATGATGATGGTGATGATGAGTGATGATGATGAGTGATGATGATGATGATGGTGATGATGATTGATGATGATGAGTGATGATGATGGTGATGATGATGGTGATGATGATGAGTGATGATGATGATGAGTGATGATGATGGTGATGATGATGGTGATGATGATGAGTGATGATGATGAGTGATGATGAGTGATGATGATGAGTGATGATGACAATGATGATGGTGATGATGAGTGATGATGATGAGTGATGATGATGGTGATGATGATGGTGATGATGATGAGTGATGATGATGGTGATGATGATGGTGATGATGAGTGATGATGATGGTGATGATGAGTGATGATGACAATGATGATGGTGATGATGAGTGATGATGATGAGTGATGATGATGGTGATGATGATGGTGATGATGATGAGTGATGATGATGATGAGTGATGATGAGTGATGATGATGAGTGATGATGAGTGATGATGACAATGATGATGGTGATGATGAGTGATGATGATGGTGATGATGATGGTGATGATGATGAGTGATGATGAGTGATGATGACAATGATGATGGTGATGATGATGGTGAGTGATGATGGTGATGATGAGTGATGTTGATGGTGATGATGATGGTGATGATGATGAGTGATGATGAGTGATGATGACAATGATGATGGTGATGATGAGTGATGATGATGATGGTGATGATGATGAGTGATGATGATGATGAGTGATGATGATGGTGATGATGAGTGATGATGATGGTGATGATGATGGTGATGATGATGAGTGATGATGAGTGATGATGATGAGTGATGATGAGTGATGATGACAATGATGATGGTGATGATGATGAGTGATGATGATGATGGTGATGATGATGAGTGATGATGATGGTGATGATGATGAGTGATGATGATGGTGATGATGATGGTGATGATGATGAGTGATGATGAGTGATGATGATGAGTGATGATGATGAGTGATGATGAGTGATGATGACAATGATGATGGTGATGATGATGAGTGATGATGATGATGGTGATGATGATGAGTGATGATGATGGTGATGATGATGGTGATGATGATGAGTGATGATGATGAGTGATGATGAGTGATGATGACAATGATGATGGTGATGATGAGTGATGATGATGATGGTGATGATGATGAGTGATGATGATGATGATGAGTGATGATGATTGTGATGATTGATGATGATGATGATGAGTGATGATGATGGTGATGATGATGAGTGATGATGATGATGATGATGAGTGATGATGATGGTGATGATTGATGATGATGAGTGATGATAATGAGTGATGATGAGTGATGATGATTGTGATGATTGATGATGATGATGATGAGTGATGATGATGGTGATGATGATGAGTGATGATGATGATGATGATGAGTGATGATGATGGTGATGATTGATGATGATGATGAGTGATGATGGTGATGATTGATGATGATGATGGTGATGATTGATGATGAGTGATGATGATGGTGATGATGATTAATGATGATGAGTGATGATGATGATGGTGATGATGATGAGTGATGATGATGGTGATGATTGATGATGATGATGAGTGATGATGATGGTGATGATGATGAGTGATGATGATGATGATGAGTGATGATGATGATGGAGATGATGATGGAGATGATGATGATGATGAGTGATGATGATGATGAGTGATGATGAGTGATGATGGAGATGATGATGATGAGTGATGATGATGGTGATGATAATGATGATGGTGATGATGATGAGTGATGATGATGATGATGATGATGATGATGAGTGATGATGGTGATGATGATGAGTGATGATGATGAGTGATGATGGTGATGATTGATGATGAGTGATGATGGTGATGATGATGGTGATGATGATGAGTGATGATGATGATGATGATGGTGATGATGATGATGAGTGATGATGAGTGATGATGGTGATGATTGATGATGAGTGATGATGGTGATGATTGATGATGAGTGATGATGGTGATGATGATGGTGATGATGGTGAGTGATGATGATGATGGCGATGATGAAGAGTGATGATGAGTGATGATGATGAGTGATGATGAGTGATGATGATGATGGTGATGATGATGGTGTGTGATGATGATGATGGTGATGATGATGAGTGATGATGGTGATGATGAGTGATGATGATGATGATGATGAGTGATGATGATTGATGATGATGATGATGGCGATGATGATGAGTGATGATGATGGTGATGATTGATGATGAGTGATGATGGTGATGGTGATGATGGTGATGATGATGAGTGATGATGATGATGATGGTGATGATGATGATGAGTGATGATGGTGATGATGATTGATGATGATGAGTGATGATGATGATGGTGATGATGATGGTGATGATGAGTGATGATGGTGATGATGATGGTGATGATGATGAGTGATGATGAGTGATGATGATGATGGTGATGATGATGGTGATGATTGATGATGATGATGAGTGATGATGATGATGATTGATGATGATGAGTGATGATGATGGTGATGATTGATGATGAGTGATGATGATGGTGATGATGATTGATGATGATGAGTGATGATGATGATGGTGATGATGATGGTGATGATGAGTGATGATGATGGAGATGCTGATGATGGTGATGATGATGATGAGTGATGATGGGGATGATGATTGATGATGATGGTGATGATTGATGATGATGATGAGTGATGATGATGATGGTGATGATGATGAGTGATGATGATGATGATGATGATGATGAGTGATGATGATGGTGATGATTGATGATGATGATGAGTGATGATGGTGATGATTGATGATGATGATGGTGATGATGATGAGTGATGATGATGGTGATGATTGATGATGAGTGATGATGATGATGGTGATGATTGATGATGATGATGGTGATGATGATGAGTGATGATGATGGTGATGATTGATGATGAGTGATGATGATGGTGGTGATGATTGATGATGATGAGTGATGATGATGATGGTGATGATGAGTGATGATGACAATGATGATGGTGATGATGATGAGTGATGATGGTGATGATGAGTGATGATGATGATGATGATGAGTGATGATGGAGATGATGATGATGGTGAGTGATGATGATGATGGTGATGATGATGATGATGAGTGATGATGATGGTGATGATAATGATGATGATGGTGATGATGATGAGTGATGATGATGATGATGATGATGATGATGAGTGATGATGATGATGATGATGATGATGATGAGTGATGATGGTGATGATGATGAGTGATGATGATGAGTGATGATGAGTGATGATGATGGTGATGATAATGAGTGATGATGATGATGATGATGATGATGATGGTGATGATGATTGATGATGATGATTATGATGAGTGATGATGATGATGGAGATGATGATGGAGATGATGATGATGATGGTGATGATGATGATGAGTGATGATGGTGATGATGATGAGTGATGATGATGATGATGATGATGATGAGTGATGAGTGATGATGATGGTGATGATGATGAGTGATGATGATGAGTGATGATAATGAGTGATGATGATGATGATGATGGTGATGATGATGATTATGATGAGTGATGATGATGATGGAGATGATGATGGTGATGAGTGATGATGATGGAGATGCTGATGATGGTGATGATGATGATGAGTGATGATGGGGATGATGATTGATGATGATGATGATGAGTGATGATGAGTGATGATGGTGATGATGATTGATGATGAGTGATGATGATGGTGATGATGGTGATGATGATGATGAGTGATGATGGTGATGATGAGTGATGATGATGATGGTGATGATGATGAGTGATGATGATGATGGTGATGATGATGATGAGTGATGATGATGATTATGATGAGTGATGATGATGATGGAGATGATGATGATGGAGATGATGATGATGATCAGTGATGATGATGGTGATGATGATGATGATGATGAGTGATGATGATGATGGGTGATGATGATGGAGATGATGATGATGGTGATGATGATGATGAGTGATGGTGATGGTGATGATGATGATGATGAGTGATGGTGATGGTGATGGTGATGGTGATGGTGATGATGATGATGATGGTGATGATGATGATGGTGATGATGATGATGATGGTGATGATGATGATGGTGATGATGATGATGTTGATGAGTGATGATGATGGTGATGATGATGATGAGTGATGATGGTGATGATGATGATGATGAGTGATGATGATACATTATCTGTAAGGTCAGGGTTTCTTATGTGAAGGAGGTGCTCTGAAACAATTTGGTTTTATGTTTCTGATGATGTTGAGTGATGAGGATGATGATGATGAGTGATGATGATGATGGTGATGATGATGAGTGATTACGATGGTGATGATAATGAGTGATGATGATGGTGATGATGATGAGTGATGATGATGATGATGAGTGATGATGATGATGGTGATGATGATGATGAGTGATGATGGTGTTGATAATGAGTGATGATGATGAGTGATGATGATGATGATGATGATGAGTGATGATGAGTGATGATGATGATGATGATGATGAGTGATAATGAGTGATGATGATGGTGATGATGATGATGATGAGTGATGATGAGTGATGATGATGATGATGTTGATGGTGATGATGATGGTGATGATGATGAGTGATGATGGTGATGAGTGATGATGATGATGGTGATGATGATGGTGATGATGAGTGATGATGATGGTGATGATGATGAGTGATGATGAGTGATGATGATGATGGTGATGATGATGATGGTGATGATGATGGTGATGATGATGAGTGATGATGATGATACATTATCTGTAAGGTCAGGGTTTCTTATGTGAAGGAGGTGCTCTTAAACAATTTGGTTTTATGTTTCTGATGGTGATGATGATGATGATGATGATGAGTGATGATGATGATGGTGATGATGATGAGTGATGATGGTGATGATGATGGTGATGATTGATGATGATGAGTGATGATGATGTTGATGAGTGATGATGATGGTGATGATGATGGTGATGATGATGATGATGAGTGATGATGATGATGATGATGATGGTGATGATGATGATGAGTGATGATGATGAGTGATGATGATGATGTTGATGAGTGATGATGATGGTGATGATGATGGTGATGATGAGTGATGATGATGATGATGAGTGATGATGATGATGTTGATGAGTGATGATGATGGTGATGATGATGATGATGAGTGATGATGATGTTGATGAGTGATGATGATGGTGATGATGATGGTGATGATGATGAGTGATGATGATGAGTGATGATGATGATGTTGATGAGTGATGATGGTGATGATGATGGTGATGATGATGATGTTGATGAGTGATGATGATGGTGATGATGATGATGATGAGTGATGATGATGATACATTATCTGTAAGGTCAGGGTTTCTTATGTGAAGGAGGTGCTCTGAAACAATTTGGTTTTATGTTTCTGAAACTCAAACCTCAAGACAGATGGAGGGTCAGAGGGACGCATTTGGCAACCCAGCGCTGGGTCCAGTGCACAGCTCAGTGGTCAGATTAATAGGGAAGATAGACGTGAGCAGTGAGTCAGCAGCGTGATGGTGTGTGTGGTCTGGAACAGCTGTGTGCTGCTGTGAGCCTCTGACCCACACAGTTTAAAGGCGTATATTAAAACTCACAGCTACAGCATCATGCCTCTGTCACAGAGTGAGACACAGAGAGTGAGACACAGAGAGTGAGACACAGAGAGTGAGACACAGAGAGTGAGACACAAAACAACCTGCAGGAACAACAACAACCAAAACAACCTTGAGAAAGACACAGTGAATAAACACAGCAGCTTCTTTAGCAGTTTAGAAAAAAACTTGTTTAAAAAAACTTTCAATAAAAACCTCTATTTAATTAAACCTTTTAATTAAAGTTGGCAATAAGATTAGCGCCTGATCGGTTTCTGTTTCAAGCTAAATGCTAAAGCCATGTCGAAGGGCACTATGGACGAAGTTCTACAGCCATGTTCTCCACAAAAAGTTCTACAGCCATGTTCTCCACAATATCAGTGGTGTGTGTGTGTGTGTGTGTCGCCTCTCGCCTCACCTCATAACACCTGTTTAGAATACAGTGAGGTGTTTGATTGGACAGTGGTTTGATTGAACAGTTGGATTTGATGTGGTCAGATGGTGATAGATGTTCTGAGGCTGAAATCACTGTATAGACCTGCACACTGCAGATTCAGCTCCTGCACACTCTGGGATTATTTTATTATTTAATTATAAATCGCCTGGAAATAAATACACAGTGGTACAGCACATTAAACCATTTTACTGACACACTAATAAAATACATCTTCAACTGTTTAGTTTATTGTAATGAAGGTCAAATGTCCATCATCTCCATGACGACCTACAACAGAGGAGAAAGAAAGAAAGGTGACTTTAAAAATCATGACATGAAATAAACAGAAACTATTAACGAATGAAAAATAAAGGAGTAAAGTGATGAGGTGTGAGTGAGAGGAAGTGAGTGTTGAAATAAATCGAAGTGTCTGGTGTATCAGCGATGGATTAGTGCATGACCCAAGCTCGTTATAATGATCACATTAATCACTGCTTTAATTGAAAACCGAGACGTCCACACTGGCCAAACTGCAGCCTGTGTCCCTCTCTGACATCCATAAACTTTAAAGGATGATAATATTAATAATTAAATAGTTTGTATTTATGTATTTAATATTATTTACATCCAAAACATGTATTCTTACTGTGGTTAAAGTGTCCGCCGGACTTCACACTGCTCCTCACTCAAGTCCAGATCACACGATCAGAACTGAGCGTCAATGAGACACGCCTCTATTTTAACTCCGCCTCTATTTCAAACTCCTCCCCCATGTGTGTAACTCACATAACATCTGAATGAAGCTTAAACCTGTAGTCAGTCAGTGGTTTGTGCTCTTAGCTCCGCCCACATTCTGTGTTCTTGATAGTTTGTCGTGAAGGTATATTAAATTCCTGTCAGGTGTTCAGTCAGAGTCTGAGTCACACGGCAGTGGAATTAACCACAGACTGAACCCCATAAAGATTCAGAGTGATGGTCAGTTAATGTCCACGTCAGTCACATCATCCTATCTCTGGGTTTAAGTGGCCTGGACTCTCAGTGACCTTCCTGATCTCAAACCTCTTGCTCCAGACTCGTCCTCACTCAGCTCCCTCTTCCTCTGAGCCGCTCAGCAGGAGGTTTAAACTTATCAGCTCTCCACAGGTCAGCAGTGTTCTCCTGGCTCTTTAGCAAGGTCAATCTGTAATGAGCTGCAACTACTTTATTCGCCACGCCGAAGCTCTGAGGGATTAATTGTCCCCGCTCTGTCTCGTCCACCATCCGAGGCCCCTTTGTCAAAATGATCCATGGCTTGTGTCCCTCAGGCCCACGCTTTCATTATTAAGGTGCTCTCCAATCGATCAGAGATTTTTTAACATTGTGCCCTGTAACTTTTATCAATCCTTATTATCTAATGACCAATAGTGGCCTGTTAAAGGGAAGGTCCTATCTGCAGCAGTCACAAAGCTCATGCATTGTTAATCGCCCCTGATCTTTACATTAGCAGCTGAATATGCAGACAGCAACCTCTCTGTTCACCTCTGAGTCTAGAGAGAAAGTAAATTAAACCCGGAACCAGAGCGTCCCGAGGATGTGACGCGACATCTCTGAAAAAAAATGAAATCAAAAGCTCTACACGAGTCCTTAAAGCTGAAACAAGCTGAGGAAAGGAGAGCTCTTTTTTTTGTAAAAGAAAGCGACACATCACGGTGAGGCGCTCTGTCAGAAAATATTTCACGGGCAAATGGTGTGCAAAGCAGTAATTTAAGGCCTGGATCTCTCTGGCTGTGACGCAACAAAAAGCAAGGCTGACAAACAGCTGGCAAGTGGGCAATTACGGCTGACAGAAAGCACTTTGAATCTGCATTAAGCAAAATTCATTTGACAGAAATTCAATACGGCTCTATAACATAGCTGGATTATATGGTACGAGCACAGCAAAGTGCACCAAACTATTTTTAATAGTGCATCTTTAAACGGAACATGACTCCTTCTCCAGGAGCGCTTTACTTCAGTCAGACCTCCAAGTGTGTCCCGTGACTCAACTCATTTCCATATCTGACCCAATGACTGACTGAGTGATGCTATTAAAGAGTCACTCTACACATCTGGACAGTGGGTGGTACTGTGCAAATAAAGCCTGACCTGTTGTCTTTCTATAAAATCAGAAAGAATCAGAATAAGAGAAGCTTAAATACGTCAGAAATCACAGCTCTGTCTAGCAGCAGAGACCAATCAGAGTCAAGAACAGAGTCATAAGCAAAAAGAGTCATGAACAAACAGAGTCATGAACAGAGTCATGAACAAACAGAGTCATGAACAGAGTCATGAACAGAGTCATGAATAAACAGAGTCATGAACAGAGTAATGAACAGAGTAATGAACAGTCATGAACAAACAGAGTCATGAACAGAGTCATGAATAAACAGAGTCATGAACAGAGTCATGATCAGAGTCATGAACAAACAGAGTCATGAACAGAGTAATGAGCAGAGTCATGAATAAACAGAGTCATGAACAGAGTCATGAACAAACAGAGTCATGAACAGAGTCATGAACAAACAGTCATGAACAGAGTCATGATCAGAGTCATGAACAAACAGAGTCATGAACAGAGTAATGATCAGAGTCATGAACAAACAGAGTCATGAACAGAGTCATGAATAAACAGAGTCATGAACAGAGTAATGAACAGAGTCATGAACAAACAGAGTCATGAACAGAGTCATGAACAAACAGAGTCATGAACAGAGTAATGAACAGAGTCATGAACAAACAGAGTCATGAACAGAGTCATGAACAAACAGAGTCATGAACAGAGTAATGAACAGTCATGAATAAACAGAGTCATGAACAGAGTCATGAATAAACAGAGTCATGAATAAACAGAGTCATGAATAAACAGAGTCATGAACAGAGTAATGAACAGAGTAATGAACAGAGTAATGAACAGAGTCATGAACAGAGTAATGAACAGTCATGAACAAATAGTCATGAACAGAGTCATGAATAAACAGAGTCATGAACAGAGTAATGAACAGAGTCATGAACAAACAGAGTCATGAACAGAGTAATGAACAGAGTCATGAACAGAGTAATGAACAGAGTCATGAACAAACAGAGTAATGAACAGAGTAATGAACAGAGTCATGAACAGAGTCATGAACAGAGTCATGAACAGAGTCATGATCAGAGTCATGATCAGAGTCATGAACAAACAGAGTAATGAACAGAGTAATGAACAGAGTCATGAACAGAGTCATGAACAGAGTCATGAACAGAGTCATGATCAGAGTCATGATCAGAGTCATGAACAAACAGAGTAATGAACAGAGTAATGAACAGTCATGAACAGAGTAATGAACAGAGTCATGAACAGAGTAATGAACAGTCATGAACAAACAGAGTAATGAACAGAGTCATGAACAAACAGAGTCATGAACAATGAGTCATGAACAGAGTAATGAACAGTCATGAACAAACAGAGTCATGAACAAACAGAGTCATGAACAAACAGTCATGAACAGAGTCATGAACAAACAGAGTCATGAACAATGAGTCATGAACAAACAAAGTCATGAACAAACGGAGTCATGAACAGAGTAATGAGCAGAGTCATGAACAAACAGAGTCATGAACAAACAGAGTCATGAACAGAGTCATGATCAGAGTCATGAACAGTCATGAATAAACAGAGTCATGAACAGAGTCATGAACAAACAGAGACATGAACAAACAGAGTCATGAACAGAGTCATGAACAAACAGAGTCATGAACAAACAGAGTGATGAACAAAGTGTCATGAACAAACAGAGTCATGAACAAACAGAGTCATGACCAGAGTCATGGACAAACAGAATCATGAACAAACAGTCATGAACAGAGTCATGAACAAACAGTCATGAACAGAGTCATGAACAGAGTCATGAACAAACAGAGACATGAACAGAGTAATGAACAGAGTCATGAACAAACAGAGTCATGAACAGAGTCATGAACAAACAGAGTCATGAACAGAGACATGAACAAACAGAGTCATGAACAAACAGAGTCATGAACAGAGTCATGAACAGAGTCATGAACAGAGTCATGATCAGAGTCATGAACAAACAGAGTAATGAACAGAGTAATGAACAGAGTCATGAACAGAGTCATGAACAGAGTCATGAACAGAGTCATGATCAGAGTCATGATCAGAGTCATGAACAGAGTAATGAACAGTCATGAACAAACAGAGTCATGAACAGAGTCATGAATAAACAGAGTCATGAACAAACAGAGTCATGAACAGAGTAATGAACAGAGTCATGAACAAACAGAGTCATGAACAATGAGTCATGAACAGAGTAATGAACAGTCATGAACAAACAGAGTCATGAACAAACAGAGTCATGAACAAACAGTCATGAACAGAGTCATGAATAAACAGAGTCATGAACAAACAGAGTCATGAACAGAGTAATGAACAGAGTCATGAACAAACAGAGTCATGAACAATGAGTCATGAACAGAGTAATGAACAGTCATGAACAAACAGAGTCATGAACAAACAGAGTCATGAACAAACAGTCATGAACAGAGTCATGAACAAACAGAGTCATGAACAATGAGTCATGAACAAACAAAGTCATGAACAAACGGAGTCATGAACAGAGTAATGAGCAGAGTCATGAACAAACAGAGTCATGAACAAACAGAGTCATGAACAGAGTCATGATCAGAGTCATGAACAGTCATGAATAAACAGAGTCATGAACAGAGTCATGAACAAACAGAGACATGAACAAACAGAGTCATGAACAGAGTCATGAACAAACAGAGTCATGAACAAACAGAGTGATGAACAAAGTGTCATGAACAAACAGAGTCATGAACAAACAGAGTCATGACCAGAGTCATGGACAAACAGAATCATGAACAAACAGTCATGAACAGAGTCATGAACAAACAGTCATGAACAGAGTCATGAACAGAGTCATGAACAAACAGAGACATGAACAGAGTAATGAACAGAGTCATGAACAAACAGAGTCATGAACAGAGTCATGAACAAACAGAGTCATGAACAGAGACATGAACAGAGTCATGAACAAACAGAGACATGAACAGAGTAATGAACAGAGTCATGAACAAACAGAGTCATGAACAGAGTCATGAACAAACAGAGTCATGAACAGAGACATGAACAAACAGAGTCATGAACAAACAGAGTCATGAACAGAGTCATGAACAGAGTCATGAACAAACAGAGACATGAACAGAGTAATGAACAGAGTCATGAACAAACAGAGTCATGAACAGAGACATGAACAAACAGAGTCATGAACAGAGTCATGAACAGAGACATGAACAAACAGAGTCATGAACAAACTGAGTCATGAACAGAGTCATGAACAAACAGAGACATGAACAGAGTAATGAACAGAGTCATGAACAAACAGAGTCATGAACAGAGTCATGAACAAACAGAGTCATGAACAGAGACATGAACAAACAGAGTCATGAACAGAGTCATGAACAGAGACATGAACAAACAGAGTCATGAACAAACTGAGTCATGAACAGAGTCATGAACAAACAGTCATGAACAGAGTCATGAACAGAGTCATGAATCAACAGAGTAATGAACAGAGTCATGAACAAACAGTCATGAACAGAGACATGAACAAACAGAGACATGAACAAACAGTCATGAACAAACTGAGTCATGAAGAGTCATGAACAAACAGTCATGAACAGAGTCATGAACAGAGTCATGAATCAACAGAGTCATGAACAGAGTCATGAACAAACAGTCATGAACAGAGTCATGAACAGAGTCATGAACAGTCATGAATAAACAGAGTCATGAACAGAGTCATGAACAAACAAACATGAACAAACAGTCATGAACAGAGTCATGAACAAACAGAGACATGAACAAACAGAGACATGAACAAACAGTCATGAACAGAGTCATGAACAGTCATGAATAAACAGAGTCATGAACAGAGTCATAAACAAACAGAGTCATAAACAAACAGAGTCATGAACAGTCATGAACAAACAGAGTTATGAACAGAGTCATGAACAAAGTCATGAACAAACAGTCATGAACAAACAGACATGAACAGAGTCATGAACAAACAGAGACATGAACAAACAGAGTCATGAACAGAGTCATGAACAGTCATGAATAAACAGAATCATGAACAGAGTCAAACAAACAGAGTCAAACAAACAGAGTCATGAACAGAGTCATGAACAAACAGAGTCATGAACAAACAGTCATGAACAAATAGTCATGATCAAACAGAGTTATGAACAGAGTCATGAACAAACAGTTTCATGAATAAACAGAGTCATGAACAGAGTCATGAACAAATGGAGTCGATCAAACAGTCATGAACAGAGTCATGAACAAATGGAGTCGATCAAACAGAGTCATGAACAAAGTCATGATCAAACAGAGTCATGATCAAACAGAGTCATGAACAAACAGAGTCATGAACAAACAGAGTCATGAACAAACAGAGTCATGAACAGAGTCATGAGCAGAGTCATGAAGAGAGTCATGAACAAAGTCATGAACAAAGTCATGAACAGTCATGAACAGAGTCATGAACAAAGTCATGAACAAACAGAGTCATGAACAGTCATGAACAAACAGTCATGACCAAACAGTTATGAACAGAGTCATGAACAAACAGAGTCATGAACAGAGTCATGAGCAGAGTCATAAACAAACAGTGTCATGGACAAACAGTCATGAACAGAGTCATGAACAAACAGTTTCATGAATAAACAGAGTCATGAACAGAGTCATGAACAAACAGTCATGAACATTGTCATGAAGAGAGTCATGAACAAACAAAGTCATGAACAAACAGAGTCATGAACAGAGTCATGAGCAGAGTCATGAACAGTCATAAACAAACAGAGTCATGAACAGAGTCATGAACAAACAGAGTCATGAACAGAGTCATGAACAGAGTCATGAACAGAGTCATAAACAGAGTCATGAACAAACAGAGTCATGAACAAACAGTCATGAACAAATAGTCATGATCAAACAGTCATGAACAAATAGTCATGATCAAACAGAGTCATGATCAAACAGTCATGAAGAGAGTCATGAACAAACAAAGTCATGAACAGAGTCATGAGCAGAGTCATGAACAAACAGAGTCATGAACAAACAGAGTCATGAACAAACAGAGTCATGAACAGAGTCATGAACAGTCATGAATAAACAGAGTCATGAACAGAGTCATGAACAAACAGACATGAACAAACAGTCATGAACAGAGTCATGAACAAACAGAGTCATGAACAAAGAGTCATGAACAGTCATGAATAAACAGAGTCATGAACAGAGTCATGAACAGAGTCATGAACAAACAGACATGAACAAACAGTCATGAACAGAGTCATGAACAAACAGAGTCATGAACAAAGAGTCATGAACAGAGTCATGAACAGTCATGAATAAACAGTCATGAACAGAGTCATAAACAAACAGAGTCATAAACAAACAGAGTCATGAACAGTCATGAATAAACAGAGTTATGAACAGAGTCATGAACAAAGTCATGAACAGAGTCATGAACAAACAGACATGAACAAACAGTCATGAACAGAGTCATGAACAAACAGAGACATGAACAAACAGAGTCATAAACAGAGTCAAACAAACAGAGTCATGAACAAAGAGTCATGATCAAACAGAGTCATGAACAAACAGAGTCATGAACAAACAGTCATGAACAAATAGTCATGATCAAACAGAGTTATGAACAGAGTCATGAACAGAGTCATGAACAAATGGAGTCATGATCAAACAGAGTAATGAACAAAGAGTCATGATCAAACAGAGTCATGAACAGAGTCATGAACAAACAGAGTCATGAACAGTCATGAACAAACAGAGTTATGAACAGAGTCATGAACAAAGTCATGAACAAACAGAGTCATGAACAGTCATGACCAAACAGAGTTATGAACAGAGTCATGAACAGAGTCATGAACAAACAGTTTCATGAATAAACAGAGTCATGAACAGAGTCATGAACAAATGGAGTCATGATCAAACAGAGTCATGAACAAAGAGTCATGATCAAACAGAGTCATGAACAAACAGAGTCATGAACAGAGTCATGAACAAACAGAGTCATGAACAGTCATGAACAAACAGAGTTATGAACAGAGTCATGAACAAACAGAGTCATGAACAGAGTCATGAGCAGAGTCATGAAGAGAGTCATGAAGAGAGTCATGAAGAGAGTCATGAACAAAGTCATGAACAAACAGAGTCATGAACAGTCATGAACAAACAGTCATGAACAAACAGTTATGAACAGAGTCATGAACAAACAGAGTCATGAACAGAGTCATGAGCAGAGTCATAAACAGTGTCATGGACAAACAGAGTCATGAACAGAGTCATGAACAAACAGTTTCATGAATAAACAGAGTCATGAACAGAGTCAAGAACAAACAGTCATGAACAGAGTCATGAACAAATAGAGTCATGATCCAACAGAGTCATGAACAAACAGTCATGAACATTGTCATGAAGAGAGTCATGAACAAACAAAGTCATGAACAAACAGAGTCATGAACAGAGTCATGAGCAGAGTCATGAACAAACAGTCAAACAAACAGAGTCATGAACAGAGTCATGAACAAACAGAGTCATGAACAGAGTCATGAACAGAGTCATGAACAGAGTCATGAACAAACAGAGTCATGAACAGAGTCAAGAACAAACAGAGTCATGAACAGAGTCATGAACAAATAGAGTCATGATCCAACAGAGTCATGAACAAATAGTCATGACCAAACAGTTATGAACAGAGTCATGAACAAACAGAGTCATGAACAGAGTCATGAGCAGAGTCATAAACAAACAGTGTCATGGACAAACAGAGTCATGAACAGAGTCATGAACAAACAGTTTCATGAATAAACAGAGTCATGAACAGAGTCATGAACAAATGGAGTCATGAACAAACAAAGTCATGAACAAGCAGAGTCATGAACAGAGTCATGAACAAATGGAGTCATGAACAAAGTCATGAACAAACAGAGTCATGAACAGAGTCATGAACAAACAGAGTCATGAACAGTCATGAACAAACAGAGTTATGAACAGAGTCATGAACAAAGTCATGAAGAGAGTCATGAACAAACAAAGTCATGAACAAAGAGTCATGAACAGAGTCATGAGCAGAGTCATGAACAAACAGAGTCATGAACAAACAGTCATGAACAAAGTCATGAACAGAGTCATGAACAGAGTCATGAACAAAGTCATGAACAAACAGAGTCATGAACAGAGTCATGAACAGAGTCATGAACAAACAGTTTCATGAATAAACAGAGTCATGAACAGAGTCATGAACAAACAGAATCATGAACAGAGTCATGAAGAGAGTCATGAACAAACAAAGTCATGAAGAGAGTCATGAACAAACAAAGTCATGAACAAACAGTCATGAACAGAGTCATGAACAAACAGAGTCATGAACAGTCATGAACAAACAGAGTTATGAACAGAGTCATGAACAAAGTCATGAACAAACAGAGTCATGAACAGTCATGACCAAACAGAGTTATGAACAGAGTCATGAACAAACAGAGTCATGAACAGAGTCATGAGCAGAGTCATGAAGAGAGTCATGAACAAAGTCATGAACAGTCATGAACAGAGTCATGAACAAAGTCATGACCAAACAGTTATGAACAGAGTCATGAACAGAGTCATGAACAAGCAGTTTCATGAATAAACAGAGTCATGAACAGAGTCATGAACAAATAGAGTCATGATCCAACAGAGTCATGAACAAACAGTCATGACCAAATAGTCATGACCAAACAGTTATGAACAGAGTCATGAACAAACAGAGTCATGAACAAACAGTGTCATGGACAAACAGAGTCATGAACAGAGTCATGAACAAACAGTTTCATGAATAAACAGAGTCATGAACAGAGTCATGAACAAATGGAGTCATGAACAAACAAAGTCATGAACAAGCAGAGTCATGAACAGAGTCATGAACAAATGGAGTCATGAACAAAGTCATGAACAAACAGAGTCATGAACAGAGTCATGAACAAACAGAGTTATGAACAGAGTCATGAACAAAGTCATGAACAAACAGTCATGAACAGTCATGACCAAACAGAGTTATGAACAGAGTCATGAACAAACAGTCATGAACAGAGTCATGAGCAGAGTCATGAAGAGAGTCATGAACAAAGTCATGAACAGTCATGACCAAACAGAGTTATGAACAGAGTCATGAACAAACAGAGTCATGAACAGAGTCATGAGCAGAGTCATGAAGAGAGTCATGAACAAAGTCATGAACAGTCATGAACAGAGTCATGAACAAAGTCATGACCAAACAGTTATGAACAGAGTCATGAACAAACAGAGTCATGAACAGAGTCATGAACAAGCAGTTTCATGAATAAACAGTCATGAACAGAGTCAAGAACAAACAGAGTCATGAACAGAGTCATGAACAAATAGAGTCATGATCCAACAGAGTCATGAACAAACAGTCATGACCAAATAGTCATGACCAAACAGTTATGAACAGAGTCATGAACAAACAGAGTCATGAACAGAGTCATGAGCAGAGTCACCAAGATGGCGGCGCGGCAGTAGCACGCAGCGGCCACTCCGGAACCAAAATGGTGCTTTCTTTTTGTTTTAGCGCTAAACTCAAAGTGCATGGACGCCAAAGTCAGTGGCGTTCATGTATACGACCGCCAGACGATATTACGGTACAGAAATCATGCAGTTACTAACTTGCATGATGAACTACTCTGCAAACTTCGCGAACTCGGCTTGCTGCGAAGTCCAGGCCTTCAATCCTCGGCGTCGCCTGATGCCGGTGGCCGGGAGAGAGGACGTCGCAAGCGTTGTTCGAGGAAGCGGAAGCGCGGTAAAAGAGCGGGTGTCCGTGCTAGGCTAACAACCAACCCTAGCCGGCCGGCCCTCCCTTCCATCATCTTGTCCAACGTCTGCTCACTGGATAATAAACTGGACTACATCCGACTCCAGCGAACTACACGGCGTGAGTTCAGAGACTGCTGCGTCTTTGTTTTCACGGAGACATGGCTCAGCGACAGAGTTCCGGACGCCGCCATTCAGCTAGCCGGACTAACCGTGTTTCGTGCCGACAGGAATGCAGCTCTGTGCGGTAAGACTCGCGGTGGCGGTCTGTGTGTTTACATCAACACGGAATGGTGTAAGGACTCTGTGCTTGTGTCTAACTACTGCTCATCGGTAGTGGAGTTTGTAACTGTTAGATGCAGACCTTTTTATTTACCCCGGGAATTCACCACTACTCTCATTATCGGAGTGTACATTCCACCCAGCGCTAATGCTAAGGAGGCTCTGTGTGAGCTGTACGGAGCTATTAGCGAGCTGCAGAATGCTCACCCTGACGGACTGTTCATCATCGCCGGAGATTTCAATCATGCAAATCTCAGAACAGTGCTCCCTAAATTCCATCAGCATGTGGACTTTGCTACGAGAGGGGCGAACACGCTGGATGTTGTTTATTCAAACATTCCCGGCGCGTATCGTGCGGAGCCCCGCCCCCACCTCGGCTACTCAGACCACATCTCTGTTATGTTGATTCCAGCATACAGACCACTCGTCAGACCGCTCTAAACCGGTTCTGAAACAGGTTAAGACCTGGCCAGCAGGAGCTATCTCTGCTCTTCAGGACTGTTTTGAGTGCACTGACTGGGACATGTTTAGGGAGGCTGCAACCAACGGTGACTCTATTGACTTGGAGGAATACACGGCATCAGTGACCAGCTACATCGGGAAATGCATCGATGACGTGACCGTCTCCAAGACCATCACAACACGCTCCAACCAGAAGCCGTGGATGACTACAAAAGTGCGTGCTCTCCTGAAATCGAGAGACTCTGCCTTCAGATCGGGGGACAGGGCGGCCTTAAAAACAGCAAGGGCCAAACTGTCCCGAGCGATCAGAGAGGCGAAGTGTGCACACGCCCAGAGAATCCACGGCCACTTCCAGAACAGCAGAGACTCCCGGCGCATGTGGCAGGGCATTCAGGCGATCACCAACTACAGGACAACTTCACCTGCCTGTGACAGTGACGCCTCCCTTCCAGATGCGCTGAACGACTTCTACGCTCGGTTTGAGGCACAGAACAACACAACAGCGAGGAAGACCATCCCTCCTCCTAATGACCCAGTGCTTTGTCTCACCACGGCTGACGTGAAGAGAACTCTATACAGAGTTAACCCACGGAAGTCCGCTGGACCAGACAACATTCCTGGCAGAGTTCTCAGGGAGTGTGCGGAGCAGCTAGCAGATGTCTTCACTGACATCTTCAACATCTCGCTGAGCAGCTCCATCATCCCTACGTGCCTCAAGACAACGACCATCGTCCCTGTGCCAAAGAAGTCCACGGTTTCCTGCCTCAATGACTACCGTCCCGTTGCACTCACACCAATCGTGATGCAATGCTTCGAGAGGCTCGTCATGAGGCACATCAAGTCATAGCTACCACCCTTGCTGGACCCCTTGCAGTTTGCGTATCGTCCTAACCGTTCCACGGAAGACGCCATCACCACAACCCTCCATCTGGCCCTCACACACCTGGACTGCAAAGACTCCTACGTTCGAATGCTGTTCATAGATTTCAGTTCAGCATTCAACACAATCATCCCTCAGCAGCTGATTGAGAAGCTGAGTCTCCTGGGCCTGAACACTTCTCTCTGCAACTGGATCCTGGATTTCCTGACTGGGAGACCTCAGTCAGTCCGGATCGGGAGCAGTATCTCCAGCACCACCACACTGAGCACTGGAGCACCTCAGGGCTGTGTGCTCAGTCCATTGCTGTTCACTCTGCTGACTCACGACTGTGAAGCAATGCACAGCTCCAACCACATCGTCAAGTTCGCTGATGACACGACCGTGGTGGGTCTCATCAGCAAGAACGACGAGTCAGCATACAGAGAGGAGGTGCAACATCTAACAGCCTGGTGCAGAGCCAACAACCTCTCCCTGAACGTCGACAAGACCAAAGAGATGGTTGTTGACTTCAGGAGAGCACAGTGTGACCATTCTCCGCTGTCCATCGATGGCTCCTCTGTGGAGATCGTCAAGAGCATCAAATTCCTTGGTGTCCATCTGGCAGAGAACTTCACCTGGTCACTCAACACCAGCTCCATCACCAAGAAAGCCCAGCAGTGCCTCTACTTCCTGAGGAGGCTGAGTAAAGCCCATCTCCCTCCCCCCATCCTGTCTGTGTTCTACAGTGGGACCATCGAGAGCGTCCTGAGCAGCTGCATCACTGCCTGGTTTGGGAACTGCACCATCTCAGATCACAAGACCCTTCAGGGGATAGTGAGGACAGCTGAGAAGATCATCGGAGTCTCTCTCCCCTCTATCACAGACATTTACACCGCACGCTGCATCCGCAAAGCCATCAGCATTGTGGCTGACCCCACACACCCCTCACACACACTCTTACACACCCCACACACCCCTCACACACACTCTTACACACCCCACACACACACTCTTACACACCCCACACACCCCTCACACACACTCTTCACCCTCCTGCCATCTGGAAAGAGGTACCGGAGCATTCGGGCCTCACAACCAGACTGTGTAACAGTTTCTTTCCTCAAGCCATTAGGCTCCTCAACACCCGGGACTGAACTGTTCTACACTCTCTCACACACACACACTCTCACTCAGGACTGAACTGTATACTAACTCTCTGTCTCTCACACACAGATACACACACTCTCTCTTGACTGTGTGGACACAAACACACACACACATAATTTATATTGTTCATTACTTACTGCACTACCTCTACCTGTCATCCGCTGCTATAGTTATATTTATGTTTATTCTATTTGCACTACCTCAACCGCTGCTGTGTATTTTTGCACAATATTTTTACACAATACTTTTTTTTCTACATCATTTCACTTTATTTTATTTCACTTACATTCCAGTACACGTTCTTTTATTTCCTTTCAGCGCTAAGTGTCCTGTGTTCTTTTGTGTTGTCTTTATTGTATTTATTGTCTTTTTTGCACTGTCTTGTCTATGCTCTGTTTGCACCTAGCTGCACACTGTGCACTTTACGTGGCTAAGACAAACGTCTGTCCTAGCTCTGTGGTGTTGTTTGTTGTTTTGTATTGTACTAGTAGTTGTATGTTTATGTAGCACCAGGTCCTGGAGAAACGTTGTTTCATTTCACTCTGTACTGCGCCAGCTATATGTGGTTGAAATGACAATAAAAGCTTCTTGAATCTTGAATCTTGAATCTTGAGAGTCATAAACAAACAGTGTCATGGACAAACAGAGTCATGAACAGAGTCATGAACAAACAGTTTCATGAATAAACAGAGTCATGAACAGAGTCATGAACAAATAGAGTCATGATCCAACAGAGTCATGAACAAACAGTCATGACCAAATAGTCATGATCACACAGTCATGAACAGAGTCATGAACAAACAGAGTCATGATCAAACAGAGTCATGAACAAACAGTCATGAACATTGTCATGAAGAGAGTCATGAACAAACAAAGTCATGAACAAACAGAGTCATGAACAGAGTCATGAGCAGAGTCATGAACAAACAGTCATGACCAAACAGAGTCATGAACAGAGTCATGAACAGAGTCATGAACAGAGTCATGAGCAGAGTCATGAACAAACAGTCATGACCAAACAGAGTTATGAACAGAGTCATGAACAGAGTCATGAACAAACAGTTTCATGAATAAACAGAGTCATGAACAGAGTCATGAACAAACAGAGTCATGAACAAACAGAGTCATGAACAGAGTCATGGAGAGAGTCATGAACAAACAAAGTCATGAACAAACAGAGTCATGAACAGAGTCATGAACAGTCATGAACAAACAGAGTTATGAACAGAGTCATGAACAAAGTCATGACCAAACAGAGTCATGAACAGTCATGACCAAACAGAGTTATGAACAGAGTCATGAACAAAGTCATGACCAAACAGAGTCATGAACAGTCATGACCAAACAGAGTTATGAACAGAGTCATGAACAAACAGAGTCATGAACAGAGTCATGAACAAGCAGTTTCATGAATAAACAGAGTCATGAACAGAGTCATGAACAAATAGAGTCATGATCCAACAGTCATGAACAAACAGTCATGACCAAATAGTCATGACCAAACAGTTATGAACAGAGTCATGAACAAACAGAGTCATGAGCAGAGTCATAAACAAACAGTGTCATGGACAAACAGAGTCATGAACAGAGTCATGAACAAACAGTTTCATGAATAAACAGAGTCATGAACAGTCATGAACAAATAGAGTCATGATCCAACAGAGTCATGAACAAACAGTCATGACCAAATAGTCATGATCACACAGAGTCATGAACAGAGTCATGAACAAACAGTCATGATCAAACAGAGTCATGAACAAACAGTCATGAACATTGTCATGAAGAGAGTCATGAACAAACAAAGTCATGAACAAACAGAGTCATGAACAGAGTCATGAGCAGAGTCATGAACAAACAGTCATAAACAAACAGAGTCATGAACAGAGTCATGAACAAACAAAGTCATGAACAGAGTCATGAGCAGAGTCATGAACAAACAGTCAAACAAACAGAGTCATGAACAGAGTCATGAACAAACAAAGTCATGAACAAACAGAGTCATGAACAGAGTCATGAACAAACAGAGTCATGAACAGTCATCAACAGAGTCATGAACAAACAAAGTCATGAAAAAACAGTGATGAACAACGTGTCATGAACAAACAGAGTCATGAACAGAGTCATGAATAAACAGAATCATGAACAAAGTCATGAACAAACAGAGTCATGAACAGAGTCATGAGCAGAGTCATAAACAAACAGTGTCATGAATAAACAGAATCATGAACAGAGTCATGAACAAACAGTCATGAATAAACAGAATCATGAACAGAGTCATGAATAAACAGAGTCATGAACAGAGTCATGAACAGAGTCATGAACAAACAGAGTCATGAACAGAGTCATGAGCAGAGTCATAAACAAACAGAGTCATGAATAAACAGAGTCATGAACAGTCATGAACAAAGTCATGAACTATCAGAGTCATGAACAGAGTCAAACAGAGTCGTGAACAAACAGTTTCATGAACAGAGTCATAAACAGTCATGAACAAACAAACTTATGAACAGAGTCATGAACAGAGTCATGAACAAAGTCATGAACAAACAGAATCATGAACAGAGTTATGAACAGTCATGAACAGAGTCATGAACAAACAGAGTCATGAACAGAGTCATAAACAGAGTCATGAGTGCAGATGCAAAAACCACAAACCAGAAAGCACACAGAGCATCATCTCAATCCCAGAACATCAGACCCACTGAAGAACAAAACAATCTTCATCAGCACTGAGCCACACTACACTGTGTAAGGACGCACTCGAGGCAGGCGTAGTAGAATCCATATGCAGATCTTTATTCACAAAACGGCAGGCAAGAATCGGAATCGATATGGCTAAGCGAAAGGGTCAAAAACCGGAAAATCAAGAACTAGCGAACAGAAACCAAAACCGCAAAACCGAGACTCGTAGAAAAACAGTAACAGGCAAAGATCATACACGTAGCAGGCAATCAGGAACAATAAACAAGGCTTGGTAAGTAATCCACTAGAGAGAACAATACTTCGCAGGGAACAATAGGCAGCGTGCTGCTTAAATACCCGAGTAAGACAGGAAGTGAGTTTGCAAATGTCAATATTCGGGTGATGGCTCCCTCTGGTGCTCTGGTTCTGCAAGCATCGTTACAGAACCCCCCCCTCTAGGAACACCTCCAGGTGTTCGTCGACGCGGGCGCCCCCGTGGACGAGGAGCAGGTTGATTCGGGAAGCTCAGATGGAATTCCTCAGTGAGCGAGGGGTCGAGAATGTCCTGTGCATTAACCCAACAACGCTCCTCTGGGCCGTAGCCCTCCCAATCCACCAGATACTGAAGGCGGCCACCTCGACGACGGGAATTCAGGATGGTGCGCACCTGGTAGGCAAGGGAGCCATCAATGTCCAGTGGTGGGGGAGGTTCAGTGATAGCGGGGCCGGTGGTTTGAGGCTCGTGGAAGGGCTTGAGTAAAGACACATGGAAGGTAGGCGAGATACGATACGATGCTGGAAGCTCAAGGCGGAAAGAAACTGGATTAACTTGGCATAGAATTTTAAACGGGCCAATAATCTTGGGGCTTAACTTATGACAAGGAAGTTTTAGTTTTATATTCCTAGTAGAAAGCCACACCTTCTGACCCACTCGGTAACCTGGGTGGGGGCGCCGACGCCGGTTAGCTTGGAGCTCTTGTCGTCGGATCGCTCTCTGGAGACGAACATGGGCTCTTTCCCAGACCTCCTGACTACGTCTTGCCCAGTCTTCAACTGTAGGCACATCCGAGGGTTCCCCGGACCAAGGAAAGAGCGGAGGTTGATAGCCCAATACACATTGGAAGGGAGTTAAGCCGGTCGAGGAGTGGCGCAACGAGTTTTGGGCATACTCAGCCCAGGGGAGAAACTCACTCCAACGGTGTTGCTCATGGCTGCAGTATGTTCTTAGGAACCTCCCAATTTCTTGATTAAGCCGTTCTGCTTGGCCATTGGACTGGGGGTGATACCCTGAGCTGAGGCTGACATTGATCCCGAGTTGTTTGCAAAACTCCGACCACACACGAGATGTGAACTGTGGGCCGCGATCAGAAACAATGTCCTCGGGTAAACCATAGTGACGGAAGATGTTTTGGAAAATGGCTGTGGCTGATTCCATGGCAGTAGGCAGACCTTTCATGGGGATTAACTTGCAGGACTTGGAAAAGCGGTCGATTACAACCATGACTGTGGTGAAACCTCGAGAGACAGGGAGGTCTGTGAGAAAGTCTACTGAGATGTGAGACCAGGGTCGGCGTGGAACTGCCAGTGGTTGAAGTAGACCTTCTGGTAGCTGACGGCTCGTTCGGGACTGTGCGCAGACCGAGCAGGCTCTCATGGGTCCATTGTAACACTTGTTGGCAGAAACCTGTGGGTACATAAACTTTGGTCGGTGGACACGTTGGGGGAGGAGCCTCTGTTGATTGAGCCCGTTCAATTTCACTCATCAGGTCCCACTGCACAGGAGCTACTTGGACAGATGGTGGAAGGATAGGCTCTGGGCTGGATGGTGGCTCCAGGGTTTCATGGATTCGCGACAGGGCATCTGCTTTCCCATTCTTAGACCCGGGGCGGTAGGAGACTGAAAACTTGAATCGTGTAAAGAATAGCGCCCACCTAGCTTGCCGTGGGTTGAGACGCTTGGCTTCCCGAAGATAGGCCAGATTTCTGTGATCGGTAAGGACCAGGAACGGGTGGCAGGCCCCTTCGAGCCAGTGCCTCCATTCTTCCAGGGCAGCCTTTATCGATAGTAGTTCCCGGTTCCCTACGTCATAATTCATTTCGGCCGGTGTGAGCTTTCGGGAGAAAAAGGCACAAGGATGCAGTTTTCCGGACTCTGGTTGACGTTGAGAAAGCACAGCCCCTATCCCACAGCTCGAAGCGTCCACCTCCACTACGAATGGCCGCTCAGGGTTAGGATGACGGAGTATCGGAGCGGAAGAAAAACTTTTCTTAAGTTTCTGAAAAGCAGCTCTGGCATGATCAGTCCACTTTAATTTCTTGGGCTTGTCTTTCAGCAGTGAAGTCATTGGGCTAGCAATGGTACTGTAGTTCCTGATGAATCTCCTGTAAAAGTTCGCAAATCCAAGGAAGCGTTGCAAACCCTTGATGGAGGTAGGTTCGGGCCAGGATGTAATGGCGGACACTTTCGATTGATCCATTTCTACTCCTTCATGCGAGATTACATATCCTAGAAATGTTACTGTGGAACGGTGAAACTCACATTTCTCCAGTTTCACATAGAGATTGTGGTTGGTGAGGCGTTGGAGGACAGCACGAACATGAGAAACGTGTTGATCTAGGCTGGCGGAATATATGAGGATGTCATCTATGTAAGCAATGACGAATTTGTTTAGCATATCCCTGAACACTTCATTGATAAGTGACTGGAAGACGGCGGGGGCGTTCGTGAGTCCATATGGCATGACCAGATACTCGTAATGTCCATGTGTTGTGTGAAACGCTGTCTTTCATTCGTCGCCCTCCTTTATCCGGATGAGATTGTAGGCGCTGCGCAGGTCAAGCTTGGTGAAGATTTTGGCTCCTTGTAACTGTTCGAGGGCTGCGGGAACCAGGGGAAGAGGGTAAGGATACGGGACTGTGATTGCGTTCAGGCCTCGGAAGTCAACGCAGGGTCGAAGGCCGCCGTCCTTCTTTTCTACGAAGAAGAACCCTGCTGCCGCTGGTGAGGTAGACGGGCGGATGTATCCAGCTGCAAGTGCTTCCTCAATATATTCCTCCATAGCAAGCTTTTCAGGAAGTGACAGGGGGTAAATGCGATTCTTAGGTGGCGTGGTGTTCGGAAGAAGGTCAATGGCACAGTCCCAGGGTTGATGTGTGGGTAATCTGGCGGCCTTTTCTTTACTGAAGACCTCTTGGAAATCTTGGTATTCTTTAGGGAGTGTGATTTGGAGCGATGATTCGGGGCTTTCGATAGACGTGGAAAGGCATGGACGGGTTATCGGGCTGCAAAAACAGTTCTCTAGGCAGAAGGTAGACCACCTTTTTAATTCCCCCTCCTTCCATGAAATGTCCGGGTCATGAAGTTGAAGCCAGGGAAGGCCTAGGACGACAGGGTTTGATGGTGAGGAAATAACGAAAAATCTCAGTCTTTCTCTGTGAAATAATCCGATCTGAACCTCCATGAGAGGTGTGTGGTGAGTAAGAAGGCCCTCCCCAATGGGTTGATCATTTATGGCAGTGACTTAACGGCGGAGTGCATGGGATAGTTGATAGGCCGAGCTCACTGACCAGGTTGCTGTCTATCAGGTTCACTGCTGATCCGGAGTCAACCAGCGCTGTGACGAAAAAACGAGAGTCATTGTGAAGGACGAAGGCAGGAAGAGAAACCTTCGAAACCAGCTTCACGACTTCTCTCTGGGATGTGGCAGGCTTCTCTGGGCATTGGAAGACTCTGTGACCTGGTTGTCCACAGTAGAAGCACAGCTGCATCTGCACACGGCGTTCGCGCTCAACCTCAGAAACACAAGACCTCCCCAGTTGCATAGGCTCGGTGACTTCCTCCTTCTGGCTGTGGTATTCCATAGTGCCACGTGGTGAGGAACGAGGTGTGGGGGTGCGAGTACGATGCTGGCGCCGCAGGTTGTCAAGGCGAATAGCAGTGGATATGTACTGGGAGAGTGTAACATCAGTGTCTCTGCACGCCATTTCCGCCTTCAGCTCTCTAGTAAGTCCTTCCCGAAACACCGCTATTAATGCCGCCTCATTCCAGCCTGACTGAGCAGCGAGCGTGCGGAACTTAATAGCAAAATCAGCAGCTGTATCCGTTCCTTGGCGTAATTCCAGTAATAGGACAGAAATGTCTTTACCTCCTGCCGGATACTCAAACACTTCCCTGATCAGATTCGCGAAGTAATCAGCTGAGTTCTTGACCTGAGGATCCGAAGCCCACACAGCCGAAGCCCAATCCAGCGCTTTGCCCGTCAGCAGAGATAAAAGGAATGCGCATCTGACGCTATCGCTGCAGTATACCTCCGGCTGTTGAGTGAAAAAGTTGTCACACTGGCGCAGGAAACCCCGGCATCGATCCGCGGCACCATCAAACTTTTCTGGCAGCGCGAAGCGTGGAATTTCACTGCGCGGAGGCAGAACTGGAGCTGCGGCAGGAGATTGTCATTGTCGTAGCAGCGCGTTGGTGGCTTTCAACGCCTCCACCTGGTCCTGGTAGAACCGGATCATATGTCCTTGGCGAACTAAGGTTGCACGAGGATCCGCTGGATTCTCTGAAGGCGAAGTATTCTGTAAGGACGCGCTCGAGGCAGGCATAGTAGAATCCATATGCAGATCTTTATTCACAAAACGGCAGGCAAGAATCGGAATCGATATGGCTAAGCGAAAGGGTCAAAAACCGGAAAATCAAGAACTAGCGAACAGAAACCAAAACCGCAAAACCAAGACTCGTAGAAAACAGTAACAGGCAAAGATCATACACGTAGCAGGCAATCAGGAACAATAAACAAGGCTTGGTAAGTAATCCACTAGAGAGAACAATACTTCGCAGGGAACAATAGGCAGCGTGCTGCTTAAATACCGAGTAAGACAGGAAGTGAGTTTGCAAATGTCAATATTCGGGTGATGGCTCCCTCTGGTGCTCTGGTTCTGCAAGCATCGTTACACACTGTCTGTGTGTTTGTGTGTGCGCGTGCATGTGTGTGTGTGTATGTGTGTGTGTGTGTATGTGTGTGTGTGTGTGTGTGTTAATTAAACAGCTCTGTAGCTGCTTGCTTATCCACCATCTTGATGTTGAAAGTTAACCCTGAGCTGTGGAGTCTCCTCAGTGTGTAGTGTGGTGTATCGGCGATCTCCGGCTCCAGTCTGAATTTTCCTCCATTAAAGCGGAGGAAACTCCTGAACTCGATTATTTTGTCCCATTCTGACCTGGACACTGACTCTGTGACGTGTTAAATCAGACGTCCGCTGGCTGAAGTGTTATAAACTGGAACGCAGGCTTCAGCTCTGATCACTGACACAGAAATCCAGGAGCTTCACAGCTATTTAAATAACCACCGTCACCGGACGCTCTGTGCTCTGCTTTAATAAATGCTGACCTTTATTACTGCGGTAAGAGGATTGTGATCATCTGACATGAAGCTCCACACTCTGCAGAGAGGAACAGTAATTATAGTTAGAATATAAACTACACTTAGAAGACTGTCTTAGCTAAGAACGGTGTGTTTCATTTCCGTTAATTCCGTTACATTAGCTTCCACAGGACCATACTAACTTTAACACATCCATTTCTATCTGGAAAAGTTCTTTCCCAATCTGGCTCCAATCTGCCTGGAACAAAAGAGAAAGATTCATTTCTCACACAAACTCTGATTCATCATCATCATCATCATCATCATCATCAGATATTAAACCATTAAACTCATCTGCAACCTACAAGAAAACACTAGAAACCTCAACTCCTTAAAATACACACAGGTATTTGAATATGCATGATTATACATATCAGAACATTATATACATACATTATATATATATATATATATATATATAATGTTACCATGACAACCAACATCATGTCCTAACCAACTTCAGAAATAAAGTGTGAGGCAAAGTGCAGGAACATCTCGAAAACTGAGGGATATGATGGAGGGTGGGGATATGAGGGGGAGGGGTTAGGATAGGTTGGCATGAGTTTGTGTGTGTGTGTCTCTGTGTGTGTGTGCGTGCATGAGTGCATGCGTGTGTGCGTGCGTGCATATGTGTGTGTGTGTGTGTTCTGGACTCTCAGTGTGGATGTGAGAAGCTTCCCTTCATTCTCAGTGTATTAGGAGCTCATAGTGTTTGAAACTGTTCGAGGAGATTCCTCCGTTACACACAGCCTTACAGTCTAGACTCCACCTTTAGCATTAAACACGCTCAGAGTCCTAACTCATGACAAAACCTCCAGAATTATTGCCACAAAATAAACTTTAAACACAATTAATTGCTAAAAAAAATTAAACAATATCAATAATAAAACATCATAAAATTCAATTTTATTAAATGATTTGAGATATTATATCTTCTCTATAAATAAATTGTTAAAAATTGTTCTTAAGTAAGTAAATAAGTGAAATGAGTGTGTTTTAAGACCTGGTGTTTAGTCTGGGCAGGGTGCCAGTACTTCTGGTGTCGAGGTGTTTTAATGTGAGAAAGTTCCACTGAGCTTCATCTACATCTCTGCATTGTTGTTTCTTCGCTCCTGCACAGCTCCGGCCTGATTTGACTAATTGCACCAGGTGTTAATGTGTGTGTGTGTCAGAACAAAGCCCACCAGGCAGCAGTGTGTGTGTGTGTCTGAGCTCCATGGTGAATTTTACAGTGAGTGGGTGTACGCTCTCAACTCTTTCTCTGCAAGGGGTCGAACTTCTTATGCCCCCCCCACCTGCCACCCTCCGCCCCCCTCCGTCCCCCCACTCCGAATGCCCCAACTTTGTGATCTGCGTGTCTGAGCCCACCTGTTCCATGCTCATTACTGTCAGCACCGTGGTTAATAAATATCCAGGTGGAGACAGCTTCCCACTTGCGTCTCTTCATCTCTGGAGTTCTGCCTTACAGACACACACGGCCATCTCCTCACTGTGGACCATCCTGACAGCAGCCATGATTGCACGGTAAGCGCCATCGTTTTTCACCTCCTGCCCAAACAGTGACAATGCACTCCATCTTTTACACACACACACACACACAATAAATACAGTAATAACAAAGGCTGAGCTTAAGAATATTTTTATGTTAAAAGAGCAGATGAATTCTTTAGAAAGGATACGAGATGAAGAAGAAGAAGGTTGATGATGTCAGTAGTAGTAGTCAGTAGTCAGGTCATTAGACAGAAACACAGTGACCCAAAAAGAAACAAAAAAATCATTAAATAATTCTATAGATAATGAGTTTAAAACATTTGTGTTTATTTTCTCCAGAACACGCAGCATGTCTGCAGTTATACAACTCGGTGCTTTGGCTCAGTTTAGGTTACTGTGTTTGATTCACCCTGAATCACTTGAGTCGATTCAGAGTCGATTCTCATTCTCACTCAGAAGTGGATGAACAACTCACTCAGACTCTCGGACCCGAGTGACATAGCTGTGTACACACTTTGTGTGTGTGTGTGTGTGTGTGTGAGAGAAACTCAAATTCAAATTCAAATTTTATTTGTCACATACAAAATCATCCACAGTAGGACATGTAGTGAGATGCTTATTACGACTGTCCTACATTTGAAGAAGAATATAAAGTATAAAGTAAAGTGTGTGGACAAGAAAAGTATAGGGATATAGGTAATAAAAATATAAATATATAAAAATGTGTACATAATATAAACATAATAATATAATACAATATATTATACACAGTATATTATATATAATACAATAGTAAAATAATATATATATATATATATATATATATATATATATATATATATATATATATATATATATATATATATACTACCAGTCAAAAGTTTGGACACACCTTCTTTTAATTCAATGTTTTTTGTTTAGGGATTTATTTTCTACATTCTAGAACAATCCTGGAGATTTCAAAACTATGAAATAACACACATGGACTTCAGTAATCCATATGTAATGACAACAAAAAACAGTCAGTTGTTATTTTAAGACACGAAGGTCAGGTGTTCTGGAATAGTTCTTGCAGGAACAGTATTGTCAAGTGCATTTGCAAAACCCATCAAGCACCATGATGAAACTGGCTCACATGAAGACCATCCCAGTAAAGCAAGACCAAAACTGACCTCTGCTGCAGAGGAGAAGTTCATTTAGAGTCACCAGCCTCAGAAATCACCAATTAACAGCGCCTCAGATTAGAGGCGTTATGAAGGCTTTACAGAGCATCAGTAGCAGACATATCTCAATATCAACTGTTCAAAGGACATTATTGTGGATTTCGGCCGCCTTCAGCATTGTTTTACAATGTAGAAAGAAATAAACATCAGGAAAGACCATGGAATTAGAAGATGATATATATCATACATGATATACATATATACATATATATATTATATATATGTATAAGCATCTGTAATATATAGTATATACATGTATGTAGATGCTTGCCTGTCCTGTTTGGTGCTGTTCCCAAACCAGGCTGTGATACTTCCCATCAGGATGCTCTCAATGGTGCAGGAGTAGAATGTCTTTAGCACCTTTGAGGGCAGTTTAAAGTCCTTTAGGCGTCTAGGATGATAAAGACGCTGCCGGGCCTTCTTCACCAGGGTGTTAACATGACAGGACCATGTCATGTAAACACCTAGGTACCGGAAACTGTCCACTCTCTCCACTGGGGACCTGTTGATAGCCAGGGGCTGGTAATTCCTCTCCTGCTTGGTGCTGAAGTCCACTATCAGCTCTTTAGTCTTGCTGACGTTCAGGAGGAGATTGTTGGCCTTGCACCATAATTCCAGGTTTCTAACCTCCTCTAGGTAGGCCGTCTCGTTGTTGTTGGAGATCAGGCCCACCACCACAGTATCGTCCGCAAACTTAATGATGTTGTTGGAGCTGGAAGTGGCCACACAGTCGTAGGTGTACAGAGAGTACAGCAGGGGGCTCAGTGCTGAGGGTGAGTGAGGGTGAGACATGGTTGCCCAACTAAACTGCACTGTGGTAAGATAATATCTGGACAGAACAAAGAGGAGGAGAAGGATGAAGGATAAAGGTGAGGAGAGGGGCATCTTCTACAGAACAGACGGTACAGAGAGCAGTGAGTCTGGTCATGTCCTCCAGGAGTGATGTACAGGGACAGGATGATAGGTCTGGGAATGATGGAGGATGGGGACAGGACGGCAGGTCTGGGAATGATGGAGAGGACATGGACAGGACAACAGGTTTGGGAATGACAGACAAGACAGGGACAGAACGACAGGTCTGGAAATGACAGTGAGGACACAGACAGGACGACAGGTCTGGGAATGATGAAGAGAACAGAGACAGGACGACAGGTCAGGGAATGATGGAGAGGACAGGGACAGGACGACAGGTCAGGGAATGATGGAGAGGCCAAGGACAGGACGACAGGACAGGGAATGATGGAGAGGACAAGGACAGGACGGCAGGACAGGGAATGAAGGAGAGGACACAGACAGGACAACAGGACAGGGAATGAAGGAGAGGACAAGGACAGGACGACAGGACAGGGAATGAAGGAGAGGACACAGACAGGACAACAGGACAGGGAATGAAGGAGAGGACACAGACAGGACAGGGAATGAAGGAGAGGACAAGAACAGGACGACAGGACAGGGAATTAAAGAGAGAACAAGGACAGGATGACAGGACAGGGAATGAAGGAGAGGACAAGAACAGGACGACAGGACAGGGAATTAAAGAGAGAACAAGGATAGGATGACAGGACAGGGAATGAAGGAGAGGACAAGGACAGGACGACAGGTCTGGGAATGATGGAGAGGACAACTACAGGATGACAGGACAGGGAATGAAGGTGAGGACAAGGACAGGATGACAGGACAGGGAAAGAAGGAGAGGACAAGGACAGGACTACAGGTCTGGGAATGATGGAGAGGACAAGGACAGGACAGGGAATGAAGGAGAGGACAAGGACAGGACTACAAGTCTGGGAATGATGGAGAGGACAAGGACAGGGTGACAGGACAGGGAATGAAGGAGAGGACACAGACAGGACAACCGGACAGGGAATGAAGGAGAGGACAAGGACAGGACGACAGGACAGGGAATTAAAGAGAGGACAAGGACAGGACGACAGGACAGGGAATGAAGGAGAGGACAAGGACAGGACGACAGGTCTGGGAATGAAGGAGAGGACAAGGACAGGACGACAGGACAGGGAATGATGGAGAGGACAAGGACAGGACGACAGGACAGGGAATGAAGGAGAGGACAAGGACAGGACGACAGGACAGGGAATGAAGGAGAGGACAAAGACAGGACGACAGGTCTGGGAATGATGGAGAGGACAAATACAGGATGACAGGACAGGGAATGAAGGTGAGGACAAGGACAGGATGACAGGACAGGGAATGAAGGAGAGGACAAGGACAGGACAGGGAATGAAGGAGAGGACAAGGACAGGACTACAAGTCTGGGAATGATGGAGAGGACAAGGACAGGATGACAGGACAGGGAATGAAGGAGAGGACAAGGACAGGACTACAGGTCTGGGAATGATGGAGAGGACAAATACAGGATGACAGGACAGGGAATGAAGGAGAGGACACAGACAGGACAACAGGACAGGGAATGAAGGAGAGGACAAGGACAGGACGACAGGACAGGGAATTAAAGAGAGGACCAGGACAGGACGACAGGACAGGGAATGAAGGAGAGGACAAGGACAGGACGACAGGACAGGGAATGAAGGAGAGGACAAGGACAGGACGACAGGTCTGGGAATGAAGGAGAGGACAAGGACAGGACGACAGGTCTGGGAATGAAGGAGAGGACAAGGACAGGACGACAGGACAGGGAATGATGGAGAGGACAAGGACAGGACGACAGGACAGGGAATGAAGGAGAGGACAAGGACAGGACGACAGGACAGGGAATGAAGGAGAGGACAAGGACAGGACGACAGGTCTGGGAATGATGGAGAGGACAAATACAGGATGACAGGACAGGGAATGAAGGTGAGGACAAGGACAGGATGACAGGACAGGGAATGAAGGAGAGGACAAGGACAGGACTACAAGTCTGGGAATGATGGAGAGGACAAGGACAGGACGACAGGACAGGGAATGAAGGAGAGGACAAGGATAGGATGACAGGACAGGGAATGAAGGAGAGGACAAGGACAGGATGACAGGACAGGGAATGAAGGAGAGGACAAAGACAGGACGACAGGACAGGGAATGAAGGAGAGGACAAGGACAGGATGACAGGACAGGGAATGAAGGAGAGGACAAGGACAGGATGACAGGACAGGGAATGAAGGAGAGGACAAGGACAGGACGACAGGACAGGGAATGAAGGAGAGGATACAGACACTTGATTCCAGAGAAGCAATCAGACTCTGAGGGTTTTAATGCACTGCCTTGGGTCTGAGCTACAGCAATTGGGTTTGATAGCAGTGTCATTATGAGAGGAGGGCGTCTGGAGGTCTTCAGCAGTCAGGGATTCAGTGTGTGTGTGTGTGTGTGTGTGTCCTCCCACTTTCTCAGTGATTTCCTCTCAGTTAGAAAGCAGCACTTCACCAGGTGATGGTGTAACTGTACTGAGAGCACCAAGCCTCCTCACACACACACACACACACACACACATCACATCACTAAATTCAATGTAAAATGAACACTGTATAGATGTGGATCTGGTGTCGGGTCTGAGACCGAGCTCATTTACTCAAGAATGTTCTGATATCCAGACTGAGGGCAGGAGAGGGCATGTCCTATCCCTGCTTTATGACCTCACACTGATGACAAGACAACATGAAGTGATTGAGATCTGAGCATGTTCCTGATTACTGATCAAACTGAAATCTGTAAACATAACAGGTTTATAATACACACAATAAAACCTTTTAAACATTAAACCTTAATCACTCAGAAAAGACGCTGAGTCCAGAGGAGAAGACACGGCCTCCAGGTGAAGGCTCTGGTCATCTAATCCGGTGTTCCTGATGATCAGCTGCTCGCATTATTGTGATTATCTGATTTTTTTTATTTTTTTTTTAAATCAACTCACTGCTCCTGTAAAGTTGAAGTGCAGGAACTTAATTAAATTAATTTAACTGTGTGTGTGTGTCTGTGTGTGTGTGTGTGTTAGAGATTCCAGTCTGAGAGCTCGGTCCGTCACTGTGTTCAACTAAACCACTTCTCAGAGCTGCGTTAAAATTGGGTCACTTTGGATTTTGCAGTGTGTGTATGTGTGTGTGTGTGTATGTGTGTTTGGAAAAGCTTGATGTCTGACAGATCTGTAAGTGAGAAATGTTCACACTCTCAGTATCTTCCTGAGGAAAACTTTTCCTGTTTAACGTTAACAATTCTGAAGGTAAAAACTGATTTTTGTTTATTTTTTGTTTTGTTTTGTCCTCAGAGAATTATCTTTGGACTTATGCACTGAATATTTATTTATTTATTTGTTTGTTTGTTTGTTTGTTTGTTTGTTTGTTAATTCATTAATTTTGTTTTCATTTGGTTCATTAATATACTGCTCTGAACTACAATTCTTGATTAAACCCAATTCATTATAACTATTTTATCTTAATTCTTTCTTGGTTTATTTTATAGTTACTTTATTGTTATTTTTAAAAATATTTTTTGTTATATTTCTATTAGATATTTATTTTATTAGATATTTATTATTTTTCTTCCATTACCCTGTTTTTATTTATTTATTTATAAAACTCTTTTTGAACACATTTTAATGTATGAAGGTTAAATGATTATTTATGGTGGACTCACGTCAGCATGAGATTTCCTCCTCACACGTCCAGCCTCAGAGTTCTGTAAGGGCCGAGACCAAGTCCTGCTTTCTCTCAGAGCTTCTGTGTGGATAATCCTCACATCTGCATCATGTCTGCGTCATGTCTGCTTCACAGCTGCGTCATGTCTGCTTCATGTCACGTCTGTTTCACGTCTGAGGCACATCTGTGTCACATCTGAGTCACGTCTGTGTCATGTTTGCTTTACGTCTGCGTCATGTCTGCTTCATGTCTGCTTCATGTCTGCGTTCACTGCAGCTTCACTTTGAGTCACACCTTCATGAAAACTCCCGGCATGTTGTGAAGGAAGTGGGCGTGGCTCTCTGTCAGAAACACACAAACAGAGTGAGTTCAAGACTCTAAACTGCGAATATGTTACACTCTCATCTATACAGATATGTCAGTGTGGAGCAGACTCCTGAATCCCTCATGATTCCCCTCACACACACACACACACACACACATACATACACACACACTCTTCCTGTTCTGATCTTCATGTCCCAAGATGCTGAAGACGGGAGGTGCTCCATCAGAACCCAAAACCCTAAGAAGCTCTGAGGAGCTGAGGAACATCTCTCCAAACAACAAAGGCATCTCAGCAGATGTTGTGAATCTGATAAAAGGCCGTCTGTGTCTCAGTCACACAGACACTATATGAATTCATCAGAGCAGAGAGCAGGTAAGTAAATTAATAATGTATAGAAGGAGCTAATTAAAGCTGTTTATTTCTGTTATCATATGCTGCCCTCCTCCTCCTCCTCCTCCTCCTCACTTGACACCATGAATCATTAAGTGGCTGCTAAATTGGTCTCAGGGGCCGGCGTGTTGGAGGAGAGGGCAGTCAGCGGCTGTCTCCACTCGCAGGCAGGTGCTCGGACGACGGCCCGTGATGCTCCGGCGTCATGCTGAGAGGAGAGCGGCCACAGGAGCGGCGGCAGCCGAGCGCTTGACAGGCCTGGCTGCGCGGCTTGGCCTGCGCTCTGATTAATGAGGGCGTTTGAAAGACAATTAGCCGGAGCAGATTCGCCTTCAGCCTCCTTATCAATCAGAGAGTTTCTAATTCCAACAGCAGCACCTTCTGTCACCAAACTCTGCCTCAGCGGGGGGCTTCTGCTTTCACACTCCTGCAAACAATCCACAAACTTTCAGCCTTCACACTGCAGGAGGAACCACAGAGTCCAGAGGAAGAGCTTGTGTTCTGGTCATTTGATGAAAACACCATCCAGTTAAACTGATACTTTCATAACAGCAAAAAAACAAAACAAAAAAAAACCTGGGGTCTGTGTGTAATAAAGCCCGCTGCAGCTGATTAATTATTAAACACTGATCTGAAATGATGAGTGTAGATCATAACATCAGCTTTTATGATGAACTTCAGCACATAGACCAGGAACTCTGAAGAAGAACAAGAACTTTGAAACGTTAAAGAAAACCACGTACACCGTAAAGCTGCTGACTGACCACACGGGGGGTGGGGGGGACAACTATGCTTTGAGAAGCTCGTCATGAGGCACATCAGGACACAGCTACCACCCTCACTGGACCCCTTGCAGTTTGCATATCGTCCTAACCGTTCCACGGGGTTCCACTGTAAAGACACATATGTACGAATGCTGTTCATAGATTTCAGTTCAGCATTCAACACAATCATCCCTCAGTACCTGACTGAGAAGCTGAGCCTGCTGGGCCTGAACACTTCTCTCTGCATCTGGATCCTGGACTTCCTGACTGGGAGACCTCAGTCAGTCCGGATCGGGAAGAGCATTTCCAGCACCACCACACTGAACACTGGAGCTCCTCAGGGCTGTGTGCTCAGTCCACTGCTGGTCACTCTGCTGACTCACGACTGTGCAGCAATGCACAGATCCACATCATCAAGTTCTCCGATGAAACGACCGTGGTGGGTCTCATCAGCAAGAACGACGAGTCAGCTTACAGAGAGGAGGTGCAACATCTAACAGCCTGGTGCAGAGCCAACAACCTGTCTCTGAATGTCGACAAGACTAAAGAGATGGTTGTTGACTTCAGGAGAGCACAGAGTGACCATTCTCCGCTGTCCATCGACGGATCCTCTGTGGAGATCGTCAAGAGCACCAAATTCCTTGGTGTTCATCTGGCGGAGAACTTCACCTGGTCACTCAACACCAGCTCCATCACCAAGAAAGCCCAGCAGCGCCTCTACTTCCTGAGGAGGCTGAGGAAAGCCCATCTCCCTCCCCCCATCCTGACTGTGTTCTACAGAGGGACCATGGAGAGCGTCCTGAGCAGCTGCATCACTGCCTGGTTTGGGAACTGCACCGTCTCAGATCACAAGACCCTTCAGGGGATAGTGAGGACAGCTGAGAAGATCATCGGAGTCTCTCTTCCCTCTATCAAGGATATTTACTCCACACGCTGCATCCGCAAAGCCATCAGCATTGTGGATGATCCCACACACCCCTCACACACACTCTTACACACCCCTCACACACACTCTTACACACCCCACATACCTCTCACACACACTCTTACACACCCCTCACACACACTCTTACACACCCCTCACACACACTCTTACACACCCCTCACACACACTCTTACACACCCCACATACCTCTCACACACACTCTTACACACCCCTCACACACACTCTTACACACCCCTCACACACACTCTTACACACCCCACATACCTCTCACACACACTCTTACACACCCCACACACCCCTCACACACACTCTTACACACCCCACACACCCCTCACACACACTCTTACACACCCCACATACCTCTCACACACACTCTTACACACCCCACACACCCCTCACACACACTCTTACACACCCCACACACCTCTCACACACACTCTTACACACCCCACACACCTCTCACACACACTCTTACACACCCCACACACCCCTCACACACACTCTTACACACCCCACACACCCCTCACACACTCTTACACACCCCACACACCCCTCACACACACTCTTACACACCCCACACACCCCTCACACACACTCTTACACACCCCACACACCTCTCACACACACTCTTACACACCCCACACACCCCTCACACACACTCTTACACACCCCACACACCCCTCACACACTCTTACACACCCCACACACCCCTCACACACACTCTTACACACCCCACACACCCCTCACACACCTCACACACACTCTTACATACCCCACACACACACACTCTTACATACCTCACAGACTCTTACAGACCCCACAGATGGCCATCAGACTCCTCAACACCCAGGACTGAACTGTACAAAACTCTCTCTCTCACACACACACACACACACACACTCAGGACTGAAATGCACAAGACTGTCTGTCTCTCTCTCTCACACACACACACATACACTCTCACCTGTGTGAACAAACCTATATTGTTCATTACTTTGTGCACTTCCTCAATGTTAATATTTCATCCACTGCTATATTTATGTTTATTTCTATTTGCACTACCTCAACCGCTGCTACTGTTTTGCACATTACGTGTTGTCAGGCCGCTATATATATATATATATATATATATATATACACAGGGGTTGGACAATGAAACTGAAACACTGGCCAATTTAGTGTTGGAGGTTTCATGGCTAAATTTGACCAGCCTGGTGGCCAATCTTCATTGATTGCACATTCCACCAGTAAGAGCAGAGTGTGAAGGTTTAATTAGCAGAGTAATAGCACAGTTTTGCTTAAAATATTGCAATGTACACAACATTATGGGAGACATATCAGAGTTCAAAAGAGGACAAATTGTTGGTGCACGTCTCGCTGGCGCATCTGTGACTAAGACAGCAAGTCTTTGTGATGTATCAAGAGCCACGGTATCCAGGGTAATGTCAGCGTACCACCAAGAAGGACGAACCACATCCAACAGGAGTAACTGTGGATGCAAGAGGAAGCTGTCTGAAAGGGATGTCTGGGTGCTGACCCGGATTGTATCCAAAAAACATAAAACCACAGCTGCCCAACTCACTGCAGAATTAAATGTGCACCTCAACTCTCCTGTTTCCACCAAAACTGTCCGTCGGGAGCTCCACAGGGTCAGTGTACATGGCCGGGCTGCTATAGCCAAACCTTTGGTCACTCGTGCCAATGCCAAACCTCGGTTTCAATGGTGCCAGCAGCGAAAATCTTGGGCTGTGGACAATGTGAAACATGTATTGTTCTCTGATGAGTCCACCTTCACTGTCTTTCCCACATCCGGGAGAGTTACGGTGTGGAGAAGCCCCAAAGAAGCGTACCACCCAGACTGTTACATGCCCAGAGTGAAGCATGGGGGTGGATCAGTGATGGTTTGGGCTGCAATATCATGGCATTCCCTAGGCCCAATACTTGTGCTAGATGGGCGCGTC